>NW_008246081.1:548203-549357 GCF_000281045.1 Saprolegnia diclina VS20 | reverse complement strand
CGTACCGAGACAAGTGCGCAAGAGCTTTGCCGCGGCATCCCTGAGACTCTGCGATTATGGCCCGTGCCGCCGGCATGGAGGGATTCGTTTGAGTATGTGACGGGGGGTTCGCTTCTCTGCTTGGACGCGCTACCCCCCGCGTCTTTGGAGGTCGGTCTCACGCGCTTTACGTCGTTTAGTATGTCGTGCAACGGTGCAGCGCTCTTCCTCGCGCGGCTGCGTCCGTCGCGCGACCAGTTCGTTTTGGCGGCGAGCCTCGCGCAGCTTTCACGTGCGACCAACGTCACGCAGATTTGCGCGATCGACGACTACAACCTCGATGCGTGCACAGCGTACCTCGGTCTCGCAATCTCAATGCAAATGACACACACATCGATCCTTGCTAGCGCTGCCACCGTCGCCGCCGCTCGTGACGTGGTCGGAAACGTGTCGTTTGCGTTGTTTGCGCAACGTGACGACGTGGCACCCGTCGTCTTGACGACGCTGCCTCTCTTCAACGCGCCGGAGTTTGAGCTCTACGCGTGGCTCTTCCTCTCCGACTGGGTATTTGGAAATCGCGAAGTCGTCGCATTCCAGGGTGACTACAGTGCGATCACGGTGCTCCTCGAGTCCGAAAGCCCGCTGCAACAGCCTCCAAATGCGTGGCAAGTCCTCTCCAACGTGGCACTCTACACCCGCGCGGGTGTCCTCTACATCACGTGCGTGCTCCTCGGTGTTGCCGTTATTGTGACCTGCTACATCCTAACCAGCCGCGGCGCTTTTGAGTGGCTCAACATGCTCGAGCTCAGTCGCGTCGGCGGTATCGTCTGGGTCGGTCGACCACTTCTGCTGCTGCGCGCCACCACGGCCCTCTCGGTGCTCTCGACAGCGACGCTCCAGCTTCTCTACGAGAACGAGTCGATAAGTGCGTTCCAGACAGAGCAGAATCCTTGGTACACGACGATCCTCGCGGCCAGCGAGGTCACGTGGCTCGTCGCCGTCGTCAACGACGTGGCCATGGCGGTCACGCAGGCCTACACGGCGCACTACGCGACCTTCAACAGCGTCGCCGTGTGGGCGACCGTCGCCCTTCTCTCGTTCGTTGCGCCCGTGACGCACACCGTGTCATTAGAGCCCACGTGCGACCTCGTGCAGCTCGACTGGCAGATCGTGTG
>NW_008246081.1:480790-546718 GCF_000281045.1 Saprolegnia diclina VS20 | reverse complement strand
GTGAGCACGGCCGACGCGCGGTCCAGATAGTACACGCCGTCGTGCGTCCACTGGCGTTGTTCAAAGAGGTACTTGGCGCCGCACGAGAGAAAGACGGACCGACCGTGCGTGATCGGCGGCCGTCGCAGCCACAGCCGCGTGCTCCCATAGCACACGCCATTCCAGCCCACGACGATCGTGACGAGCATGACGTAGCGCGACCACTGACCAATCACAATGTGGCCGGACGCGCACACGATCTGCCAGTCGAGCTGCACGAGGTCGCACGTGGGCTCTAATGACACGGTGTGCGTCACGGGCGCAACGAACGAGAGAAGGGCGACGGTCGCCCACACGGCGACGCTGTTGAAGGTCGCGTAGTGCGCCGTGTAGGCCTGCGTGACCGCCATGGCCACGTCGTTGACGACGGCGACGAGCCACGTGACCTCGCTGGCCGCGAGGATCGTCGTATACCAAGGATTCTGGACTGTCTGAAATGCACTTATCGACTCGTTCTCATAGAGAAGCTGGAGCGTCGCTGTCGAGAGCACCGAGAGGGCCGTGGTGGCGCGCAGCAGCAGAAGTGGTCGACCGACCCAGACGATGCCGCCGACGCGACTGAGCTCGAGCATGTTGAGCCACTCAAAGGCGCCGCGGCTGGTTAGGATGTAGCAGGTCACAATGACGGCGACACCGAGGAGCACGCACGTGATGTAGAGGACACCCGCGCGGGTGTAGAGCGCGATATTGGTCGAGAGCTGCCAGGACCCGATTTGCTCGTTCGTCGGCAGCTGAAACTCTGCGAGAAGCGTGAGATTACCGCGATCGCCCTGGAATGCTATGACTTCGCGCGTCCCGAGGACCCAGTCGGAGAGGAAGAGCCACGCGTAGAGCTCAAACTCCGGCGCGTAGAAAAGGGGCAGGTGCGCGAGCTCGGTGACGGCGCTCGTGTTGGCCTGCGCGTACAGCAGCAGCTCGATCGAGAGGCTTGCGACGAGCGCTCGAACGACTGTCATATCGAGTGGCAACGTCACATGCTTGTCAGTAAACGCGATGATCGGGGGTAAGTATTCATGGCAAGGTCCGAAATTCGAAGGCACGAGGTCGCAGACGTCGCTAATCGACGGCATGATATCCCACGCCATCGCTAGCGCCACCACGTACTGCTCGACCGTCGGGTTGAGTGAAGCCACAAAGGGGGCGACAGGGTTGCACGGTAGCGAGAAGGAGAGCATGGTGGGGAGCCCCATACTGAGAGGACTGAGACTTGCTGTGCTTGGACACAGCGGCGACCCCCCCGACGTGAAGGCGTATGCTTGCATCCACATCTTCGGGATCGGTGCCAGATATGGCATGGCCACGAGGCCAGCAAATTGTGACTGGACCGCCGCGTCACTGGCCAGCGACGTCTTAAGGCATCGCAAAAGCTCCGCGAACGTTTGTTGCAGTAGACTTGGGACGCTGATGTACATCATGTCGACCGAGCCAAATGGACCGAGGATGTCGGATAGCAAGGCAAACCCCGTCGTAAATGGCGCCGTGATCTCGCCATTTTGCATCAACACCGCCTCCATCGACTGGTTGCCAAAGCCATACCGCGCACTCGACCGCAGTAGCGACAAACCCCTCAGGCCGCTCTCGTTGCGCATCACAGCCGACAAGTCGTTGGCCAGTGCCCAGTACATCTTCCAGCTCGATTGGCTCGAGAAGCGATACGAGCCGTTTTGCGACTGGAGTGTTAGCGGGTACATGGCGTCGTAGCAGTTGACGATGCTGTAGCTGTTGAGCACGCCGAGCTGTTTGTAGTTTTGCCATTGCGTGTCATAATAGCGGATGCCATGGGTCCGCCAGTAGGTCACTTCGTCAACAACCGCAAGCGACCGCGTCAGATAGGCTGTGAGAAGCCACTCGCGCCCGACGTGCGACTGCTGTAGCTCGGCGCCAAAGGCCACGTCGAACGCATCACCCCAGCAGGCGCGCCACGACGCCGCGTCGACGTTGCGCACCAGCGTCTCGAGGTAGATGGCGCCATTTGTGGTCATGGCACCGCAGCGAGCCTGGCGCGTGGCCGAGTTGGCCATTTCCCAGCGCCGATCGACGTCGAGGTAGCAGTAGGGGGTAAAGACCCAGGGGGCGTCGCAGCCGTCGAGGGCGCGGAGACCGGCAACGATGGCCTCGAGGCGAGTGGCAAAGACGCCGTGCTGGAGCTTGGTCGCGTAGCTGAGTGGTGGTGAGATTGTTGCTCCGGTGGCATTGAAGGGGGTTGGGAGGTTCACATGAGGTGCCGTGAGCGCGGTCGTGTTGGGATTTGCGTAGAGAAGCAGCTGCAGCTGGATCCACGTGGCCAAGAAGACATGCGTGCCCGTGCTATTGAAGTGAGGCCAAAACAAATCGTTGGCCAAGCTCACGGCCGACACTCGCATGTACGAGACACTGGCCGTGATGGCACTCACCACATAGACAAAGCCCAGGACGCGACAGATGCGCGCGGGTGCAGCGCTGTGCGCCGTGCTGACTGCGAGACCTGATTTTGCGCAGAAGTCGACGGGTGGACCCGCTTTGACGTTGTCAAGAAGAAAAGTCCACGTCTTGATGTCAAAGGTGTAGCGCTGACCGCGATAGCCCCATGTGAGGATGCCCGACATGCACAGCGCGACACGATCTGTGCTGTCGCTCGGATGTCGCAAGAGCGCGCGCGAGAGCCCGCAGAGGTGAGCGTCGTAGTCGGTGGCGTCCGAGCCGATGGGAGCGCTATATCTCCAGACGCAGGCACTGAGGACCTGGGAAGCAAGTGGCACCGCGAGGTAGAGCAGGATGCGAGATGCACTGCCAATGTAAATGGTGCCACTGGTACATTGCACGTACGCGTCCATGTCCTCGCTGTAGCACGATCGCTCGAGCGTCAACGACGGCGACAGAGGCCAAGCGCGCTCGAGCGCCAAAACCAGCAAAAAAGAAACGAGACTGGCGCGGGGCAGCTCGGTCCGCGCCAAATGAGGGGTCCGTAGTAGAAGCAAGACGTCTTGGAGCACGTACGTAGTCCACGTCGCTTCACCCGAGAGGAGCGCCGCCTCCACCCAGCTGCGTGGAGTCGCGACAAGGCCGGTCACCCCCGGGCTTGTCTGGACAAGGCTCAATGGAGCGGTGCTTAGGAGCGCAATCGCACTGAGCCCGCGGAGAAAGCTAAACGGTCGTCCGATCCATACCGAGCCAATGATGCGGTTGAAGAAGAAGGCATTGGCGCCCGTAAAGGGACTGCACATCATGTAGACAAGCACTGCTGCGGCGACGAGTACGTAGAGAACGTTCAGCGCCGCCAAGAGGTGCCAAATGTGCATCGTCGCCCCTTCCATGCTGCCGCGGCTTGTTGCGTACAGCACTGGCTCGTACGGCGCTGAAATGAGCACGAGCGAGGCCGCGTCGCCCTCGAACGAGACGACTTCGCGGATGCCGAGGATCCAGTCGTGAAGGAGCAGCCAGCCATAGAAAGGCGGCCATGACGAGGGGTCGCTCTCGGACAGGATCGCTTGGTGAAGCAGCTGCCAGTGGCCACTGGTGTTGGTGGCGATTTGTACGAGGCTGATGTTGAGGGCGGCGGTTGCAGCTGTTGCATCGTGCCGCAGAAGCGCATCAATCGGGGTGTCCTGCGTGGCCTGAAGCAGTCGCATGCACTCGGGAGGCTGCATAAAGCACACGTTGTCGGGTCGTATCGAGCTCATGGCACGCGCAAATTGCGCACCGTGAGCAGTGAGGGGCACTGTCAACGGCTGCGGCGAGCTACAGCTGTCCTCAAACGAAAACGGACGCTGCGCAAACGTCGTCGCGATCGGTCCTTGGACGCAGAGCGGATTTCCCGTGTAAAAGGTCGCATTCGCCCACGCTTTGGGTTGCACCGGCAACGCCATTCTAGAGGATGACGTGGCATCACCTGCGAGCGCCACGTATGCCGCGTGCAAACTCGGTGGCACACCAAGTAGAAAGGCGTCGATCGAGACAAACGGACCCAAATGGGCGCGGAGCGTCGCCGCTGGCGCAGAGAAGCCGCCGTTAGCGTCCATATTGCCGTTGAGGAACTCGAGGCTGATGCGCATCGAGCGAAAGTCGTTGGACGACCCCGTGAGGAGGCTAGCGTTCAAGAGCGTGAGGCTCCAAAGGTCGTTGATGGCGCCCCAAAAGAGGTTGACGGACGTGCCCGGGCCTTGCCAGTGGTGGAGCGACTTGATCGTGAACGTATGCGGGAGACCCATCGCGTTGCAAATCGCCATCGACTCGGTGACCCCAGTTTGCCGAAAGTTCTGCCACTGGAGCGTAAAGGAGGTCAAGGCGAACGACTGCCAGTACGTGAGCTCGTCCTCGACGCTGGTGTTGGCGCGCGCGGTTGATGTGACCTCGAGCCAGCGCTGGCCGCGCGACGAAGCGGCGAGGCCGGCTTCGAGCGCCACCGTGAATGCGTTACCAGGGCCGCCCCACGCACCAATAAATTCGGTCCAGATGAGGTTGCGAAGCGTCGCCTCGATGTAGACGGCGGCGTTCGTCGCGTACTTGACCTCGCAGCGGGCTTGACGCGCCGCCGTGTGGGCAACCGCAAAGTGCTGTTCAAAGTCGACATAGCACCACTGCGTGTGGACCTGCAGCGCCCAGGTGGCGCTCAGCGTCCGGAGGTTGGCAATCGCATACGAGAGCGAGGTGAGTTCGTGATAGGCGAGCTGCCGCGGGTACGTTGGGTACAGAGACGTGGTCGCCTCCGCATCGATATACGTCTTGTGCATCCGCAGCGAGAGCAAGTTGACTTGGAACGTCGCATTGGCATACGCATGGGCCACGAGCAGCATGTTGCTGACGTCGGCGAGGAAGGCTTCGTGGCCGCTGACGTTGTAGTGGGGCCACCACAGGTCGTTGTCGGTGCTGACCGCGAGTGTGTGCACGTACACGAGGCTGAGCAGCGACGAGAAGACGATGTACACGACGCCAAAGACGACAAGCAGCGGACTCTGCGTCGATGGCGCCACAGCAGTCGTGGGCAGCACCTGCGCCATCACCAACCGACAAATCTACGTTTCGGAGTCGCTAAATTCGAACCGGTAGACCCGCCTCTTGCGATAGTGCAATAAGGATTGTCCTCGCTTTCGCTGAATAGGATTAGGTTTCTACACTGCACAGTGTGTTACAGTGGCTGGCCGAGCAGCGCTAAATCACGAAACGACGTGTCACCGCCTAAGCTCTGGAGTGACGCAAACTCGCTCACGAGCAGCGTCGTCGACGCATCACTCGTCATCGCCTCGGGCAGCGGCGCTTCGTTGAAGCGAAAGAAAGCGGGCTCGCCATCTAAACTCGCCGGCGTCACGGCCACGCCGTAGCCGCGCAGCAACGCCAAAGCGCATGCCTCCTCGTGCAAGCGGAGGAAGCGCGCCAGGTCAGCCACGGGAAATCGGTCTTGCTTGGTGTACGCCTTGGCCAAGATGACCATTTGCTGGTGCAGATCCGCCTCGAGCTTGCCAAAGCGCAAGGCGCGCGCCAGTAAATCCGTCTCCAGAGGATGGAGTCCCGCGATGTAGTAGGGCGCCGGCGTGACGAGCGCGAGGGTCGATCGCCACGTGGCATCGTTAGGGGCTTGCGCGCAGTGGCGGAGCTCGTACGCAAAGTCGCGCGCATCTTGGTGCAGCACGAGGTGGAGGCGCCGGAACTCGACCGACGACTCGCGAAGAAGGAGCAACACCGACGAGAGCTGATCCTCGAGGAGCTTCTGGAGTGACGCATAGGGCACAGGCCCTGACCGCGTCTCGAGGCGCAAGATGCACTGGGCGAGGATGTAGAAGCGCGCAATCGGCTGAAGGACGTCCAGGGCGAAGGCGCCTTGCAGTGTGAGGTCGCTGCGCACGGCGCGGAAGCGGTCGTCAAGGAAGTGGTACAAGTCGAGCGGCAGCGTGAGCTGCGACGGCAGCAAGCTCAAGAGGTACGTAGTCGTCTCGACGAGCACATGCACGGGGCGCACGTCGTGGGGCTTGATGATGGCGCCCGCGGCCGACCGGCGGTACTTCTTTACGGGCACATACGGTGGGCGCTCGTATTTGCTGCGTAGTAGTTAGCATGTGCATGTAGAGGATAGTCTACTTACGAGAGATCTTGCATCTTCCGGCGCTCCTTGGCCTCATGCAGCGGGCAGTAGCCCAGGCATGTCCCGACGATCGACATAGCCGTGGCCTGGTTCCGTGTCACTCGCCAAATGTCCACTTGCCGATCGACCGCCTGTGATTGGCCAATAATGCAGCCTTTTGGCCAATCACCATCGATGTCAGCCGGACAGAGACATCCATTTTCGGTTTAGCGTCGACACAACACCATGGCGGAGCTCTACACGGAGGCGCGCAGCCGGACCTGCGTCCAGCCCATCCAGGTAAAGGCTAGCATGGCGCCATGAGCTCACCTCTGCGCAGGTCGTCGGCGTCTCGCACGACTCGCCGCTGTCGTGGTCGCCGTCCGGGCGGCGCCTGGCCTTTGTCGCTGGCAACAACAGCATCTTTGTCTGCGCGTCCACGGGCACGGCGAATGGCGTCGTGCTCGAGAAGATCGTCCCGCTCTTCAAGAAGGAGGTGCACGTTGTCATGTTCTTTGCGGACCGCGAAGACCTCTTGCTCGTGGCCGGCGCGGAAGGCCTTGCGTTTGTCAACGTCGAGACGGGCGACGTTGCGCACCGCATTGGCCTCGGCGAAGACAACAACCACGAGAGCGACATTACATGCGCTACGTGGCTCTACGATGGCCTCATCCTCGCGACGGGCTCGAAGGACACGACCATCAAGCTCTGGGCGCGCGACCACGCGGTGCCCACCGAGTGGCTCTGCCTCGAGACGCTCGCCGCGCACAAGGCGCCGCTTCTGACCATGACGTTCAGCGCACACACCAACGCGCTCTTCTCATCCGGTCGCGACTCGTCGATCAAGAACTGGGACGTGCGCAGCCTGCACCCCCACACGATCCAGAAGCGCAAGGACGATGGCAGCATCTCTTGCAGCGTGTCGTCGTCCATGGAAGGTCACCAAGGCGACGTCGTGACGCTGACAGTCACGGAGAATGGCAAGATCCTCTTTTCCGGCGCGCGCGACAACACGTACGCACTCGGACTTGCAACGTCGATGATGATCATTCCCGTGTCGATTTCTAGGATCAAGGTCTGGAACGTAGCGCAGCACCGCGAGATCCGCATCATCAAGGGCCACACGGGCGACATCCGCCGCATCATCCTCCTCAACGACGAGCAGCACATGTACTCGGCGTCGGCCGACGGCACGATTCGACTCTTGAAGCTCCTCGACGTGGTCCAAGACGACGAGACGATTCTCTCGGCCGAGGACCTCGAGCGCGATCGCGAAGTGGCCGACAAGCTCGCGCTGGAAGAGATCCTCGGCGCGTCCAAGTCGGACATGGCGTACGCTGCCGGCATGATCAACCCGCTCGCGATGCCCCGCGACGAGCTGCTGATGTCGCTCAACGCCCATGATGAGCACGTGTTCCGCATGGAAGTCAACCCGTGCGTCCCGCTCATGGCGACGGCCGGCAACCACGAGGTGCGCATCTGGAATATCGACAACATTGCCAAGCCCGTGCTCTTGAACGAGTTTGTGGCGCACACGGGGACCGTCACGTCGGTCTCGCTCCTCCATGACGACAAGCACCTCGTGTCGTCGTCGCTCGACGGCCGTATCCATCTCTACAACGTCGGCAGCATTCACCGCGAGGCCAAACTTGACGTCTACGGCTCGGTGGGCGCGCTGGCGCTGACGCCGGACCAGCGCCTCCTCTTTTGCTCGGGCAACGATTATGACATTCGGGGTTTTGTCATGCAGGACACCACCATTGGGGCGCAGTGCGTCGTTGAGCTCACGGGCCACGCGGGCAAGGTCTACTGCATGGCGTCGTCGCCCGACGGTACGGTTCTTGTCAGCGGTGCCCACGACTACAGGTAGAATCATACTCTGGTCGTGCGTGGCATTGAGAATGCAACTAGTTTGTGCGTCTGGAAGCTGGGCGCTATCAACCAGAGTTACCAAGGCGCAAACGTCCCGCTTCTCAACACGGTCGACGCCGAAATCAAGACGCTGACGCCGGCGAAGAAGTTCAACTCGCCGCACCAAGGCCACATCTTTGCCGCCGTCTTCAACGCGCCCAGCACCAACCAAGCCGTGCGCCTGGCGACGTGCGGCAACGACCACGCGATCAAGCTCTGGCGGCTGCGCGGCCACGCGCTCTCGGAAGTGTGCCTTATCCCGGATGCGCACTTGAGCGTCATCAGCAGCCTCACGTGGGGCAAGCATGCATCGAGCCACCTCCTCTTTTCGGGTGGCTGGGACCACACGATCAAGGTGTGGGACCTCACGGCCGACACGCGGGCGCCGTCCGCGCCGATCGGAACGCTTCATGGACACAAGGGCCGTCTCTCGAGTCTTCAGGTCTCGGACGACGGCCAACTGCTCGTGTCGACTGCCGCCGACGGCACGACCAAGCTCTGGCAGGCGGTTGCGCCCTTCCAGCTCCTCTGCACGTACGTGGGTGCGGTTGAAGGCGGCGCAAGCAGCCTTGCGGTCGGTCGCAACATCATCGCGACGGGGTATGACGACGGGATGATTCGCGTCTGGCCGCTCATGCGCAGCGACGGCAGCGTCGACGCCGAGTACGACGGTCTCTTCTTGACGCCGGACGAGCTCGAGGTGCTCCAGACGCGGTCGCGCGTGACGGGCTCGACGCGCAAGAAGGGCGCGTTCTCGCCCACGGCCGCGCCCTCGCTTCTCTAATCCTCTTGTGATATGCAGAGACTAAGCGGCGATTATGCATTCGAGTGTACATGTTGTCGCTTGGACTTGCGACCATAGCTAAGTAGCACATTAGGGTAGAACAACGCTTCTATTCTTCTCTATAATCGCGTTATTCGACTAGGCCGTCGTGCCATACGAGGGGCGGACATCGCTGACGGGAACGCGCTTGGTCGACGAGTGTATGACCATGGCGGTGCCGAGGATCACGATCGCACTGCCAAGAACGGTGAGGAGCCCGGGGACGTTGGAGACGCCGACCATGATGCCGAGGCAGACGGCGAGGACAGGCTCGAGCAGCATAACAATCGAGACCACGATCGGCTCAAAGTACTTGAGGACCCGGACGTAGCCCATGCCGCCGATGAAGTCGCAGACCGTCACAAGGTACAGCTCGAGCGGCAGCCGGGTGAGATCGACCCAGCCAAAGAGGCCGTGGTTCGGGTCGGTCGAGAGCGAGATCGCGTCCGTGGCGTAGAGGAGCGGCAGCAGTAGAAGGCACACCGTGCACATGTGCAGCCACATGAAGACCATGAAGTCCATGTTGGCTTGACTGCGCACGTCTTTGGCGTGCGTGAGGTACACGGCGGCGCCCATCGCGCCGAGGAAGGCGACCGCGTCGCCTTGGAGGTTCGGGCCGAGGGCCTTTGTGCGACTCAAAGTGTGGTCGAGCGCGGTGACGACGCCGCCGGCGATGCCAATGACGGTGCCAATGCCTTCTTGGAAGGCGACTGGCCGCCGACGCAGCATCTTGCCGAGCACGAGCACGAGCGAGTGGCTGTTGTTGAGAATGTACGCGTGGTCCACCGACGTGTGGTCGAGCGCGTAGAGGAACGTGCAGTTCCAGAGACTGTAGCCGAGCGCGCACAAGAGCAGCGAGTGCAGCTGCGGCAGCGCCACCGCGCCGTTGCAAATGCCTTTGAGTTTCGGGAGGCAGAGGACCGACGTGACGCAGACGGTGCCACTGACCTTCCAGAAGAGCTTGAGTATCGGCGCGACGCCCGTCATGAGGTCGAACGCGACGCCCAAGGACGAAATCGTGCAAAAGCTGCACAAGAGCAGGCCAAAGCCCACGAGCGGCACGCCTGGCGACGCGCTGCTGCTACTCGTCGCTGGTGCCAACCGAGGCGCGAGGAGGTGGCTGGTCTCGGACGCCTTTCGCGGCCGAATCTCAACGACAATGTCAGTCTCCGACTCGGACTCGGTCGCGTACAACGAGTCGGCGCGCAGCTTGGCGTAGATGCGCGGGCCGACGCGACCATGGCTCTCGACGACCGTGGCCATGACGTTGGCGACTGAGAGACCCGTGCCCCGAATCCTTGACGCACGCTCATTGGCTGGTCAAAGGTCGCGTCCGGATACGGTATGTGGGCACCAATCGGATCGCGCGCATGCGATCCAATCGAACCGTCGCGTTGTGAGCGCGGAGGTGTTTCCGTGCTCGGTGCTGGAGGTGCAGGAAGTCGACCATGACGATGTCGTGGCGTGCTTGGGGCAAGGCTGATCCACAGTGGCATGTGGTGTCGATCCACATCCCACGCGTCAAGTCAACACGTCAACACGACGGGTTATGCTGCTGCCTACGTTGTTCCCAGGGCGCGCAAGGTGAAGGAAACTTGGACTACTGTACTACGCTCGTTGCAAGTCTTCATCAGCATGTGCTATCCCACCATGAGATACTATGTCCTTGCTCTTGGCTAGTAGCTCTTGGTGGCACGAACCGACTCGAGCGCATCGGAGAGATGTTGACGGCTCAGCAGCACATTTGCTGGAGCTGGTTTGGCGAGACAATATATATCCAACGATCGAGCTCTAACTGCTGCGACCTTAGTACGCGTACAAGGCAGCGCACAAGGGCCATTTTTGTTGACCTTTGCGACGCAAGCGTGCCGCACGACGGTGGAACGAACGGTCGACCGGATCTGCGACACGCGCCAGCTGGCGCACGCCATTTGATTGGCCGTTTTGTATCCAACTCGCCTGTCTTTCCAGCAACTTCAACCTTTCTGGCATTTGTCGACACTCGACCTTGACCACAAACGTTTATGACGGACAAGAGCAGCAGCAGCGAACTCAAGGTGCTCGTGACGCTATCTCGTCACGGTAGCCGCGCGCCCAACGCGATCGCCAAGCGGCTCTGTCCCGCGAACGCCGCCAACGCGCAGGCGTACCAAGTGCCACCGGCCCAGCTGACGGAGAAGGGCATGGAGCAGCTCCGCCTCGCCGGCAACCACATCCGCGAAGAGTACGTCGAGCGCCAGAAATTCCTGTCGCCGTCGATTGCGGGCCCCGAGCGACTGCACTTCGAAACGTACTTTCGCGCCGACTCGGCCGACCGCTGCGGCCAGAGCGCGCTCTCGCTCGGGTACGGCCTGTACCCGGACGAGACGGGCCCGAAGGGCTTCTCCAAGCAGCCGATTGCGATCTACATGCAACTCATCCAGAACGAACACGAGTTTGCCGCAACCGAAGGGCCGTGCGCCGCCGTCGCCAAGGCCGACGACCTTCGCTACGAGCGCAGCCGTGCGCAGGACCTCCTCCGCGAGAAGAAGGCGCTGCTCGACAGCGTAAGTGCGCTCTGCGGCGTGGACATCCCGTCGATTCCGAGCATGGCCCACGGCGAAGACGTCATCACGGGCATCAAGGACATTGCGGACGCCTTTACGTTTGACGCGCAAGCCGGGCTCCCGCCGCTGCCGGGCCTCACCTCGCAGATTCGCGCCGAGATGGAGCAACTCGCGTTCACGAACCTCATGGAGCGCTACTACTCGACGCCCGAGCAGGTCACGTACTGGGTCGGTGGGTTTGGCGATCTCTTGCTCAAGAACCTCAACCAAGCGACGCAGCCGACGCCGCTCGACGGTACCTACAAGTACTACTCGTACCACGGGCACCGCGAACTGCTCCACGGCCTCGGGAAGTTGCTTGGCTGGGATTTCCAGTTCGAGGGCCTCCCCGTTGCGCTCAACACCTCCTCGTTGCACCCCGGCACGACCATGACGTTCGAGGTTCGCGAACGCAAGCGCCAATTCTTTGTCAACACGTTTGTGTGGTCGCCGCAGACCAGCCGCGACGCCGTGCGTCTCGCCAAGTGCTCGTCCATTGACTGTCCGCTGGACGAGTTCAACGGCATTTTCAAGGCCCAGCTCGACGCCACGGGCTCGTACGTGGACATTTGTTCGCCCAAGGACGTGCTGGCAACGTCCGTCGACGACGAGGCGATCGAGTACGACTCGATCTTGCTCACGGTTGCGCCCTTCATCGCACTCGTGGTGTTTGTGGCCATGGCCGTTCACAGCGCCACCCGCCGCACAAAGCGCGCTGTCGAGTACCGCGTATTGCCATAAATAAGAATAAGAAATAGAGTCGTTGCACCCAGCATATCGTTGGCTCGTGTTGGGAAGCGCAGGTGCCGCACCATGGACGCCGTCGAGCACCTGCGTACGTGAAGATTTGTACAATCCTGACAGAGGATGGACGACTGGCCGTCGCGCGACGGTGAATCGGGTGATCGGGTGATCGCCGATCGCTGAAACATATTGGCGTCGCGACCCTTCAGCACACGCGCCAAACACACACCGCAGTGTACTGGACGGCAGCGGTGGCGCAAAGCAGCCTTGGCACACTCGAGTTGGCGAGAAGCGCCAATGCACAACGTCGTCATCAAACAGGCAGTATACTACTCGCAGACGATGCTCCCATCGCGCTCGTTGGGACTGAAAATACGCGTCTGCACCTCGAATCTGTATCCGGATACATGGAATCTGACGCGACACACTGTCGCCACCCGTCGTCGCCAGCGGTACAGTTGCGTGTTCTCCAAGGGCAAGAAATCATGAGCGACAGCGTACTGTGGCGGCGCAGTAGCCGTCACACAGTGAAGAAATCTCTCAAATTTCTGGTTTTCGCGCTGCTTTTCGGCTATTTTTACTACAATCGCACATCATCGGCCGTTCTAGATCGCGCGATTTGCGCGTCGCTGATTGGCTACATTCGGTGATTGCCATCCGCCCACTTTGCCGAGTCGGATATTTTATTAAAACCATTTTATTCTAGATACGAATCCCAAGTATAGCGTGATGATTGTTTTTAACGACGACATATCCAGAGCGAGATCCATTTTGGCTTTTCCGTGGCAGGCGGCATGTCGACACCCAGCAGCAACACGACGACGGCCGATAGCGAGCTTCGCCTCGTGCTGAGCCTCACGCGCCACGGCAGCCGCGCGCCCAACACGATCGCCAAGTCGCTCTGCCCCAAGAACCTCGGCAACTTTGCCAAGTACCACGTGCCGCCCGAGCAGCTCACCGAGTACGGCATGGAGCAGCTGCGCCGCGCCGGCGACCATGTTCGGAATGAGTACGTGCACAAGGCCAAGTTCCTCTCGCCCTCGATCAACGGCCCGGACCACTTTCATTTCGAGTCGTACTTTCGCGCCGACTCGGCCGACCGCTGCGGCCAGAGCGCGATTGCGATGGGCTATGGCCTCTACCCGGACGGCACGGGCCCCAAGGGCTTTGAGAAGCAGCCCATCTCGGTCTATATGCAGCTGCTCAAGAACGAACACGAGTTTGCTGCGCCCAAGGGCCCGTGCAAGGCGGTCAACAAGGCCGACATCAACCTCTACCAAAGCACGCGCGGCGCCGAGCTCATTGAGCAGAACCGACCGATGCTCGAAGCGATTGGCAAACTCTGCGGCGTGAACGTCTGGGACATTCCCAACCTCCCGGACGGCGAAGACATCATCACGGGCATCAAGGACCTTGCCGATATGTTTACGTTCGACCAGCAGCAAGGCCTCGCGCCCCTTGCCGGCCTCACGCCCGAGCTCCAGACGCAGATCGAAGAGCTGTCGTTCACGCACTTGATGGAGCGCTACTACTCGACGCCGCGCCAAGTAACCTACTGGGTCGGCGGCTTTGCCGACCTCCTCCTCAAGAACGTCCATCAGCCGACGCGGCCGACGCCCGACGAAGGCGGCTTCAAGTACTACTCGTACCACGGGCACCGCGAGATGCTCCATGGTCTCGGCAAGATGCTTGGCTGGGATTTCCAGTTCAAGGGTCTCCAGACCGCGCTCAACACATCGTCGTTGCACCCCGGCACGACCATGCTCTTTGAAGTCCGCGAACGCAACGCCAAATTCTTTGTCAACACGTTCCTGTGGTCGCCCCAGACGGGCCGCGACGCCGTGCACCTCGCCAAGTGCTCGGCCCTCGACTGTCCGCTCGACGAGTTTGCTGGGATCATCACCAACCACATTGCCGAGACAGGCACGTGGCAGCAGATCTGCAATTTCGAACCCACGACGTTCGCACCGGTCGTGCATCCCGCGACGGTCGCGCCGGCCGCCAACGCCAGCGCGGCGCCCCAGTACACGTTCCGCCTCCCGACCTTTGGCGGCCTCCTCGCCGTCCTCGCCCTCCTCGCTATGTTTGTCCACCGCGTCGTCAAGCGCCGCGACACGGGCTACAAGGCGCTCGCCTAGACGTAATACCTCGTAACCACATGCACATATTGTCTATATCCGGGTCCAACATGTGCGTAGCGACTAGGATGCGCATGGCATGTAGCACCTCGAGCCAGGAACCGAATAGAGTCAAGGGTTGGGGTTGCTCACCGAGGGTTCGTATCTCCAGCGGCGTTATTCGTCGTCGTCACTCTCGTCGTCGTCGTCATCGTCGTTTTCGTTTTCGTCAGCCATGTGCGGGTTCTCGAGCAGCGGGTTGTAGCTCTCAATCATGTCCCAGTACTGCTCCACGTGCTTGGCTTCGAGCACCTTGCGCGCGGTCGAGGCTGTTTTGCATTCTTGAAACTTGAAAGAAGCAAACGCCCGCTTGGCGACGATGCCCTTCCAGACCAAGTAGCACTTGGCCTTCTTCTTGGGTCGTTTCAGCGCCGGCTGCGTCGCTTCCGACATCACTTCGTCTTGCGTCAGGGCTTCCTCCGTCTCGTTCTGCGCATCGTCGTCGTTGGTGGCGTCCATCGGGTCGACCTTGGGCGCGCGCGGGGGCGGCCGCTTGGCCCAGTCGATGCGTCGGCACATGAGCTTGACGTAGCTCTTAATCGACTTGGGGCCGCCCTCGACAACGACGAGGTTGAGCTCCGGGTTCTCTTTGACAGTCACGACGGCACCCGTGAGGTGTAGTTGCTGGGCGTTCACGTCCACCTTGAACTGGTGCTGCGGATGCGAGAGGTCGGGTGCCCTACGCGCCATATATGTTGCGATGAGAGGTAGTAATAGGCATGTACTAGTGTACCGGAAGAGCGCGACGTGGAGGTCGCCGGACGCGTCGGCCTTGAGCTTGCGCATGATCTTCTCGCGGCGCTCTTCCGGCGTGAGCTTGCGCGCCAAGTTGCGCATCTCGTGGTTCTTCTCGCGCTGGGCGACTTGGGCGCGGACTTTGCGCTCGATCGCCGACGGGTCCGATACCGCTTGGTCCTATCGCCCATGCATATGTCCACTGGTGCTTGATACATTGATACAAAGGTACCTGGAGCACGCGCATCATGTTGCTGAGTTTGACTTTGGGCTCCGGCGGGGGCAAAAGCCCCAGTGCGATCTTGTCTTGGACCTCCTTGAGTCGCTCGGCGCGGGCCGTGCGACGAATGCGCTTGCGCTCCTACACACGCAAATAGTGTGCAAACGAACAAAAGACCAAGACACCCACCGCTTTTGTCAGCATGAGTGGCAGCGTCACGGGCGCCTCCTTCCGGCCGACGCGGATGCGCGCTGGGTGCTCAATCAAGTGCGCGGTGCCAGCATACTTGAGCTTCATGTCTGCGACGTAGTCGATCACGTCGGAGCGGCCGCGGCCCTTGAGGAACCCGTTCTTGTCCAGCATTTCTTGTTTGTCTTTGGACAAGTACGGAATGTCCCACCACTCGACCTCGGGCACTGGCTCTTCGAGCTTCATGGGCACTTCGAGGCTGTTGGCTGTCGCGGCGGCGGCGGCGGCGTCACCAGCCTCGTCGTCACCGAGGTCCACGACGGACTCCTTGACGTACGCGTTGGGGTTGCGGCCGGACGAGAAGCCCGCCAGCATTTTCTTGGCTTCGCGCGCACGGAGTTGTTCGCCTTGCTTGATGTATGTGCCTTGCTTGACAAAGGTAAAGTTCTTGGCGCCGCGCCTAGAAGCAAGCGCCGTGAAGGACCATCGTGGGCATCAGCGTACGTGTCGCGGTTGCGTGTCTTCAAGCGCGGGTCGACCGTATCGACGCGGTCTCGGTGGTCGACGCTGCGGAACGAAAGGTACGGGTTCACGGGCTTCTTTTGCTTGGCCTTCTCGGCCTCGGCGCCGGCTACAGCATGCATGAGATGGTATGTACGGGAAATGCAGCGACGTACCGCCCAAGTTGGCCTTGAGAGTCGCGACGGGCGCCACTTTTTCTTCAATCACGTTGCCTTCAGCGTCAATATGGCGGCCCTCGTTATCGAGCAGCAGCGGCGCCGGGAGAAACGACCCGCGCCCAATCAAAGAATTGGTCGTGCTGCTCACCGCAGCCTGGACGTGGCCAATCTGTGCTTGCATGGACTTGATCAAGTGCTGCTGCCGAGCAAGCCGCTCGAGTGCAGCCTTCTTGCGCTCGGCGTCGCCGACGGTCGCCTCCAAGTGCTTTGGCAGCTGCTTGGAGATCGCGGCCGCGGCCGCTTTTGCGAGCGCCGCCGGATCGATCTTGGGACGCTTCGCAGTATCAACGGCCGCAGCAGATGGCGCAGGCTCCACGGCCTCGCTGAAGCGGCTGCGCTTCTTCCGTGGCTGGTCCATCGCGGCTCCGCTGGCGTCCATGGCACCACTCCACTCGTCGGTTTGCGGCTGGCAAACCCAAGGTCGCTTTCCGGATACCTTGCCATTATATCCGGATGATCCAGGCCGAGCCAAATTGCACTTGCTGGTCACATGGCACCATCGATGCCTGTGGCCAAGCTCTGTGGCTAGTACCATCACTGCGCTGCGTTTCAACCACTTTGTATCTCCAGCACCACGTGCAGCAGTCGCCCATGCCACAAGCAAACCTCCACGAAACCGGAGCTGTCGTCAGCTTGGGCGATCCACCACGCCACCACCTGAAGGCGATATAACACAAGGAGAATGCATTTGCGAATGAGCCAGAGCATGTAACCTGTGATGCTGGACGGTATGACT
Organism: Saprolegnia diclina VS20; assembly: GCF_000281045.1. Taxonomy (NCBI): domain Eukaryota; phylum Oomycota; class Saprolegniomycetes; order Saprolegniales; family Saprolegniaceae; genus Saprolegnia; species Saprolegnia diclina. The sequence continues at coordinate 529,785 of NW_008246081.1, read as the reverse complement.
GAGCTACAAAGTCGAACTGTGTCTCGTATACCAGCTCCGTGTTGCTGAGTCCCCCTCGGTGCGACCTACGTCTCGTTCTTGGCGAGTACGCGACCTGGGACTGTAGAAGGCAACAATAGTCACAGGTGATGTACATTGCTCTAACGTTATCGCACGAGGATCTTTGGTGACCCGGACTCGAAAGTGCGGGAGTATATTTAACCACGGTGGCGTTTCGGTCTCAGATTAGAGTCGGCCATGCGCCTGCTTGCGCTGCTCAGCGCCGCCTTCCCGCTGCTCCTACCGTTGGCGACGAGCCAACGCTGCACCGCCGTCGAGTCAGCAGCACTGCATGACACGCTCTCGACCGACGGCGCGTGGGCGTGCGCGATGGACGCACTCGTGGCACTGAGCGAACCACTGACGCCGACCGACGTCGCAGCAGTCTGTGCATCGCCGGCGTGCGTCGCCTACTTGCGAGAGACGCGACCGCTGCTCTCGACCTGCAGTAGCTGGCCCCGCGACGACGACGCCGCTTTGGCCACCAACCTCGCCGCCCTCGTCAACGCATGCGCTGACACGGCGTGCAGCTCCGAACAGGACGCGCTCGTGCAGTCGCTGATCGCCGAAGTGCGAAATCCACACTGCGACGCCGCCATGGAGGCCCTCGGACCACACATGACATCCGAAAGCTTCTGCACACTGCGACCTTGCACGCAAGCCCTCCGCGCCATCCTTCCGCGCTTGCCACCGTGCGCCTTGCCGCCTACGGTTGCTGCCTTTGTGTCCTTGCTACACTCGTGCGACGCTGCCCCCCCTAACTTATAAATATACAAGTATGTAGTGTGAACGATGGACCTCGCCCTCCTTCCCTAGCGTCTCGTCCGTCGACGACAGTCGCGACGTTAGCGTTGATCTGCAGCCTTTGTCGCGTGTCGACTGTATGTGAGACAGCAGGACCACACCAAGACAAGGCGGCTCGACGAAGAGCGAGCGCATCGGGGAGGGCAAGAGTGACACCAAGTCGAGTATGACGCGGCGGCTCTCTTCGCCGCTAAACGGAACAGGACGGCGTCGAGGTGTGCCACGCAGGCCGTTGTTGGTGGTGAGTTGGTGGCAAATGTAAAACTGAATTACTTTTGTTATCCTATGAACCTAGCAAGCATTGAAGCATTTAACTTTAACTATGATCTTCAATGTTGAATGTTGAAGTAGCTTGCTGCTTGATATGCACTTGATTTCGCAAAGAGGTGCAACACGACAAGGTGATGCAACGTCAGTGCAAGCGAGGTGCTTGGCCATTGAAGAGGGCGCCGTTTGGCACTGTCCTATTCCCAGTGCAGGCAGAGCGCAAGCCGACGGTGCAGTTGCCCTCGGCTGCACAGCGGTATCGTGCCAGGTCTAGTGTATCCCAAGTGTCGACCAACATCACATGGCGCGCGTCGATGGGGAATTTTCTATGAAATAAGATCGCGACCGCCCACGAAGCGTCACAAAGTGCAATTTGCGACGCGACATGGAGCTCGACCACTTGGACGTGCTGAGCCGCTGCCTCGGCTACGCGCTCACGGCGCAAGAGCGCTCGAACCTTGAGATCGGCTTTCTCCGGCGCCAGGCGACCGAGAACATTGGGGGCATGCGGCTCTGGGGCAAGATCCTTGGCGAGGCGCAGGACTACGTGGTTTGCGTCGCCCACGTCGACGCGCTCGACGTGCCGACAAAGAAATTTTACTTTTGGTACGCGCCTCCCTACTCGCTCGTCACGACTCGTGTGCTAGCACCAACACGTCGCCCGAGCTGCAGCAGTTTCCCGAAGTCTCCAAAGACAAGCGCGACAAGGCCGCCAAGTACACGGGGCGGCTCAAAGGCGATCCGTCGCGCCCCATGGACGAGAGCGACGACGGCCAAGACGACAACAACAAGGACGTCTTCCGCGAAGTCGACCGGCTTGTCGTCGTCGTCGAGGTACTTTGCCGTCGCAAACCGCCTTGCGCGACCGTTCATGGGGCGTATAGGCCATTGATAACGCGGCGTCCATCGTGCCCTGCGGCGCGTACGTGGTCTCGGCCACGCACCACGTCGTGGCCAACCGCCACTTTCAAGGTGGGCTAGAATACATCCACAGGCGTTGCGATGACTGTGGAGGCAGGGCTCACGTGGGACCGCGCGCAGCAGCTGAGCAGCTACTACCACTACCGGCCGGCCGACTCGGCCGAGCGCAAGAGCGCGCTGTCGCAGCCCGGCTTGGTGCGCGCAGCCGACTTTCTCGATCCAATCTCGGTCGACCTCGACGGCGTCTGGGACCTGCGCAAGGACAACACGGGCGCGGCGATTGTCTTGCGCCACTTGCAGTACCCGGGGACGCTCTTCTTCCACAAGCCCCGCTCGAGCGTCTACGGCTTTGCCTACTTTGGCGACGGGCTCAAAAACCCCGACCTCGCCTTCATGCTCTAACACTTGACAAAACCAAACGTGTACTACACATCACGAGACCGTCGTCTCGTTGCCTCTCGGGCGCTTGGGCGGCGGGGTGAGCCGTGCAATGGTCGTGAGGTCCCGCAGCTTCTTGTTGCGGTGCACAGGGTTGAGGTGCGCATCGATCTCACCGCGGAGGAAGAGCGCTTCGCAGGCGCGAAACGCCGCGATCGCCTTGGCCACCGCCTTGGACGTCATGAACGGCGTCTCAAACAGCGGCAGGTCGAGCTGCGCGGGCAGCTGCAGCTTTGCTTGGAAGCGGCGCTGCTTCGTGGGCGTCACCATCTCGTTAAACGTAAAGACCGGCGACAAATTGTACTTGGCAAACTGCGGCAGCGACTGGCAAAACTCGTTCAGACGCGAGATCGCAGAGTCGAGGTCTAGCACCGCGCCCGTCTCGTCCACCTACGCCACCATGTCAATAGCTGCGACCCGACCTGGTATTCCAACCGTGAGCGACGACGGGATCGCTGCGTCCTGCGTCGAGTGCGAGACCGTGTACTGCAGTCGGTTCGTGCTCGCAATGACCGAGAGCGGCTGCGTCGAGAGCGTCACCGCCTTGTCGCAGCCAAACTCGAGCATGCCAATCTCGTTGGCTTGTCGCACGAGCACGTGGAACTGCGTCGCGTCGTCGACGGCCATCGCGTCCGTGAGGTAAAAGCATGCGCCGTCCGCGTGCCGGGCACGGCCCCGCACCTAGTGCGACCGATCGCCAAAATGCAATCTCAGTCGGAGTACGTACTTGGATGAACATGCGGGGGCATGTGATCGGGTCGGCGCAAATGACCATCGCGCACATTGGAAAGTCGACGCCTTCGCACGAGACCGACGTCGACACCATGACGCGCGTGTCGCCCGACTCGAACGCCGAGAGGAGCTGCGTCATGCTCGGCACGTCAAAGGACGCCGCGTCTTTCGAGCTCGCTTGGCCGAGCATGCACCCAAAGAGCGTCCCGCTCGGCGGTGGTGGGAAGCGCGCGTTGAGGTAGTCGGTGAGCGCACGGCACTCGGCGCGTCGGTTGACAAAGATGACGCACTTGAGATTGTCGGCGGTAGGCGGCGCGTCCGTGTCTTCGACATCGTCGTCGTCGTCGTCACTCAGGTCCGAGAGAATGTCTTCGAGCGTTTTTGGCGCATTGCTGTCATTGTCATAAGCGTCCTCGTCCGTCTCACTGGCAGCATCGTCCGACGCAGAGGTCGTCCCAAGGGTCTCATCATCGCCCGCCGTCGTGTCCACTGGCGTCACAAAGAGGCGATCGCGGAGGATGTCGACAATCTTCTGGAGCTTGGGCGTGCAGGCAAACGCGACCTCGTGGCACTTGGAGCGGCAGAGGAGGAGTGCAAAGATCGCTTGCGGATCGAGGCCCGTCATGTGACCTGCCGTCGTGCACTTGAGCGACGCCTTGCGCGCTTGGCGCTCAATCTCAATCTCGAGGTACCGGTAGAGGCACCACGGCCCGAGGTTCTGGTACACGCTCGTGCAGTCCATGACGAGCTTGGCGAGGCGTGCAGAGCGCTTCTCGGGCGGCGTCGCCGCGCCATAGTCGGCCTTGGTCATGAGGTACTCAAAGACGCGCAGGCCATCGACGGCCTCGAGGAGCAACGTGACGTCGTCCTTGTCGGCCATGAAGTCATCACGCGCGGGGTACGTCTCGTGCAGCATGGGCGCGCAGGCCGCGTACAAGCCCATCGCATTTGCGTCCATCGTGATCTTCTTCAAGGTCGCCTCCAAGTTGCTCGCGCACTCGAGCGTTGGGCAGGCCGTCGTGCCAAAGATGCGCGGCTTCGACACGGCCGCATTCTTCTTGTACTCTTTCATGATCTGGTTGTACGGGTGGCGCTTGGCCGTGTGGTGGCACTCGTCAAAGACGAGGAGGTTGATGCGCTCAAACGTAATGTAGCCTTTCGCGAGGATGTTGCGGAGGATCTCGGGCGTGCAGACAAGTACGGAGTTGAGCAGTAGCTCGTTCGCCCACTGCGTATGGTCCCAAACCTCGACTTCGCGGCCGCAGTACGCCTTGACCTTGAGCGTCGTCAGCTTGAGGATCTTGGCGTGGATCTGCGTCACGAGCTGCCGCGTCGGCGCCATCACAAACGCCCGCTGCACCGAGTAGTCTTGCTCGCGGAGGAGCATGATCGACACGAACGTCTTGCCGATGCCCGTGCTACCGACCATGACGACGTTCGTCGTCCGCGCCAGCGCCACGACCTCTTCCTGGTAGTCGCGCAACGACGCCATGTCGTGCTCGTCGATCAGCAAAACGCAAAATGGGCTCACTCGGCCAAGCGCACTTGATCCAGACAGTCTACAAATATCAAGCTATTGTAAAATCGCACTTAACAGGGTCCTAGCTCTTGCCACCTTGAAGTCGCAACTTCTCGAGCCCGTTGGCGCGACGCACCCTTGGTTTGCATCCCATGACGACGCCCGTAGCCTTTCAATAGGGTAGGTACATGCATTGCACTCGGTGGCGGCGCTTCCAACCCCGGCCAAGACGCTTTTTTCACGACTGCAACATGGACTTTTCGAGATTTTGGCGCATTGCGTGCGTCCACCGCCCATGCCGGCAGTGACAATGTGTACACTTGACGGAGCGCGATCGCATGACACTGTCCGTGGCGCTCATGGAGTCATGCAGCGTGCAAACGAGGCTTAGAGATGGTGCACTTGAGCCGCGGGTAGGGTTATGTTGTTCAACTGGTTAGTACAGTAGTTGTCAGGTTATAATATGGCTAGGGTTCGACTAGAGTGCTCGGTCGAGATGTGTCAATAACCGGAGCGACGATGTAGGTACGTGTTTCGAGGATGTCATGCTAGCCGGTCCCGACCGCTGGTTTGCCCGAGATGCCAAGCGTATCAATATCAAGAGAAATAAAAATTAATGTTGTCCGACGTTATGGTCAAAGAAGCGAATATATAGCTACTTCCTCGAGAAGTCCACGACCTCCTTGTCGTCGAAGAAGCGCAGTACCGTCGAGCGCGGGTCGATCAGCGCCTGGACGGCGTGGTCGTTGCCATCAGGGCGAGCGCCGAAGCACTGGTGCACGGGCAGACCAACGACAGCCTCGAGGATTTTTTGCCGGCTGATGCAGGGGAAGTCGCCCAACCGCCTCGACGACCAGCTGCGTCGGATCCGCCGACGAAGCGAAGCGAGAAGAATCTCAAAGCCCGTGGCCTTTTTGAGCGCTGCGAAAACGCCGCGATCGACCGACGACAGGCTTGCGTCAAGCCGGGTTGACTGCCGTAGACGTAGCGGGCGCAGGGTCATACACGTCGCGCGCTGTGGCCGTGAACTTGGCGACGGCTTCATGCAGCTGCTCTGGGAACTTTGGGCACGCGCCGCATGACACCACGTCGCAGACCAAGACCGCGCGCGCAGCCGTAGCAATTGCTAGTCAGGATGCAGAACGACCCGCCACATCGTTTAATCCGGCGTTTTTCTCGTGCTTACGAAGTGTGCTATGGTTATCACTGGTTCAACACGCCACACACACCGTCCAGAGCGGCTGATGCTTCTAGTCGACACCAGGTTTTGTTCGAGATGACATTGATATCGTGTCATACGCACAGCCAACAAGCTACCTTCCCTAGGGACGAGGCAGGCTGCGTTGGATCTGAAGGCAAACGTTCGATCTTGGAAGTTGATCATCTGGACCCGAATCAGCTTGATACATTGATACGATCGTTGCGCCACCTCCTTTTGTGCATCGCGTGCCCAACACACCACGAGAGAGATACATGTTTTTGAATGTAGAGACGCATATAAATGGTGCTAGTAGCAGCGCACGAGGCGCCGCCACGCTACGTCTTTTGTGGGCAGCGTCTGCTCCAGCGTGAGCTCTTCCCGGGCAATGTCGTAGCAGTGGTAGATGATGTCGTCCTTCGTAAACGGGTGCAAGATGCGCTTCTTCTCGCGCGTCGGCGTCACAATGCCGTACTCGTACACGACGAGGCTGCCGCTCGAGAGCCAGAGGAACGATATCGGGTCGCTCATATGCACGATATTCATCAGTATGTGCTTGGTCGACGTGTCGTGGTCGGCGCGAAAAAAGGTCGTCGAGATCTTACGAGAGGCGATTCGAGAGCTGAGACGTGAGGCCTGCGCCCCCTCGGAGCGCGGCAGCGGCACAGTGGCGAGCGCCGAGATAGGGTCGACGTCCAGGAAGCCGTCGCCCCAGCTAATGGTCATGGCCGTGCTCGACCAGAGCTTGGCGGCAGCAAACGGCGCTTTGGTTTTGCCAAAGAAGAGCGGGTGACGGCGCCAGTGCACTACGTTGTGGTAGTGGCGCCACCACTGGACGCCGAGCGCGACGGGCAGCGCGAGTAGGAGAAACGCCGCAGCCACCGAGAGCGTGTCGTGGTAGAAGCCCGAGAGGCGGTTGTTCATGTCAGTAAACACCTCCGACATGTACAGCGCAATCACAGTGCTGGGCTCGACGACAAAGACGGCGCGGACCGGGACGGCACGGAGCATATCGACTTGAAACATTGATACAAGAGCGAGGAGGCACAAAAGCGAGAAGAGGTGCCCGCGGAGACCAATCGTGCCGTTGGGGTGCCACACACCGACGTTGATGACGAACGAGAAGAGCTTGACAAAGAGCGCAAGCACCCAGACAGCGCGAAGGCGCACTGCGAAAATGTAGCAGATGGTGGTGAAGGGCAGCGCGACAAACTCTGCGATCGTCGAGTAGAGCTGCTCGGTCGCCGTATATGTGACGGGCGCGTCGATGAGGTGTGCAACAGCGTAGCAAAGCACGGGGAACCAACTGCCGTAGACCACAACTTGGCTCGGCACCAAAAGCATCGCGCGCACCGCAGCTCTCTTGTCGCCGTCGGTCGCAACGTAGCAGCCGAGAAAGAGCATGACAAGGCGCAGTCCCATGTAGGCTTGCCCAATCGACCGAAACCCTTGGGTGTACGACGTCCAGCTCTACACAAAATATGAGGAGGACCTCGAGACCACACGTGTGCGCTAACCCCCATGTTGGTCCAGATACGGCTGCCGGCGTAGCGGACTTCGTCCAGTGCGATCGTCACGTTGTTTTGCATTGCGCGGAGGACGGTCGTCGTGTCGAAGGCGGAAAAGCCCACGTACGCAAAGCCGCCGTGGCGCCGTGCTGGGTCGGCCTCGGACTCTGCAATAAACACGTCGATGGTAGCGTCCGGGTACTGCGCCTGCAGCGTCATCGTGCGTGCTGTGATGTCGTTGACGACCGAGACGGCCGCCCGCGACGCCCAGCTCTTGCTGCAAAAGAGCGGTCGCCCGATCGCGTTGATAGCGCAGAGCGACGCGACCGAGGCGTTGGAGTACGAGACCCAGATCGACCGGTACGCGGTGAGGTCGACAAACTGAAACGCAATGTAGTCATAAATGCGGTCGAGCCGGTCGTCCTGGACGCGCAGCGAGTACTTGAGCGTCGTGTTGACGCTAAAGAAGGCTCTCGGCGCGGGTGCCGCCGCTGTGGCTGCGATGACGGTGTTCCAAAAACCTACGACCTACGAGCCGCTCAGTGCTGCTCGAAAGAAGACCTGCGCACCTCGGGCACTGGAATGGCGTCCGACCCGCAGTCGGCGGCGTAGTCGAAACATTTGGGCCACAGATTACGGTTGTAAACGTAGCCGCGGACAGCGGCGGCCGACGGCGACGTCTTGTACGTGGCGACGGGGAGGGACTCGACCGAAGTGTTGCCGCTCGTTGCGCGCCACGTGGTCGTCGACTGCGTATAGTGCAGTATCGAAAGAGGGGTCGGAAGGTCCACCAAGTAAACGTTGGGCTCCATCGACGTGCCATGAATGCTGCCGTCGGTGGACGTCGTGCGGGGTACATCGGTCAGCAGCAAGAGGTATGACACCACCGAGATTAGGGCGCGCCGGAGCGAGAGCGGCGTCGTGCTAAAGTCGATGGGTTCGTCGGTCTCGTCGTCGGTGGCGTGTTGGCGCGTGAACGCGGCGCCGCAGACGACGGGCGTCGCATCCTGGATGCTTGCCAGCATGCTCGAGTGGTTTTGGCGCCGGTTCAAACTCGGTGAAACGCTTTTTTTCGACTTGTCTCTTGGCGCGAAAATGACATATTAAATGAATTGCGTTATGTGTTACCAGAGAAAGAGCATGTACTTAGGGGCTTTTTGACAAGTCATAGTACGCGTCGAGGGTCTTCTTGGTGAACTGGTGGAACACCATCGAGTTGTCCCAACGCGAGAGAAGCGGCGGCACGCCGAGCGGAAGGTTATCGCTCTGCCCCGCGCTCTGCGGGTTCATGCCTTCCGGGATGAACATGGGCTCGTTGTGCTCGGGACCCATAAAGACCGCCATCGTCTCGCGGTTGACGTTAGGCACTTGCGGCCCACGCACGGCGTGCGGCGTCGCCTGGAGGATGCCGCCCGTAAGGATCTGGGACGTCTCGCCAATCTGGTACACGAGGTGCCCCTTCGGGATGAGCGCGCGAACGATCTGGCCGTCGCGGTTCTTGATGTAGAGTCCCGCCTGGAGTGTAGAGCATGAGCGTTTGAACCAAGTAGATCGAATGGATGTCGTACGCTCGGATCCGGGTTGTCGATCGTGGCACCGCTCATGTCGGTGAAGAGCGCTTGGACAAGGCCCGTAAGCGCGCTGTGGTCGTTGTGCCAGCCACACCAGCTCGAGAATTCGGCCTCGACGCTCTCCGACGACACTTCGCGCTTCTCGAGGTCCGCCTACACGACCATATATGAGCACATGGATGGTGCATGCGCGAGGAATTGCCGCACCGCAGCCATGGCAAAGTAGTGGAGGAGGCGGCCGACGCACGACCGGCTTTCCTTGATGATGCGGTAGAGCTTCCCGGCTTCGTACGTCGGGCACTGCGACTAAGGTGCAAGTTCCATGAGTTTTTACGTGGTACTGCAAGCCGTTGCGTACCTCGACATACTTGTCGCACTGCTTGGCAACAAGGAGACCCGTGCTCACAATGAGCTGCCCGAGCTTCATGAACGCATCTTCAAGCTCCGGGATTTCCTCTACAAGGCGCACTTCAGCACCATGGTCAAGATGCAGCGTCGCAAAACGTACCCGTGGGCCAAATGTTGTCGTGGTAGAACGTCGGGAATTGCTTGATGAGCTGCGCATCGTCCGTCTTGACGTTGTGGAGCGGGTTGTTGTAGAACGAGCCCTTGGAGTAGTCGGGCTTGCCCTGGAGGTTCTCCTTGCCGTGGCTCCAGCCAAAGCCGTAGTATGCCTTCTCAAGCTCGTACTTGGTCTTGACGTCCGCGGGCAGGTTCGCAAAGCGGAACGCGAGCGGCAAAAGCTTTGTGCGGAGCTCCTCGAGGCCCGGGACGTTGGCGACGGCCATGATGCCAAGGCCCTTGGGGCCGTAAGCCGCTTCAATGAGCGAGCCGAGCTCGTTCGAGTCCGTCAAGGTGGCAAAGTCCACGATGGGCACCTGCTGTGCAGGAAGGGCGGCGATCGTTTCCGTCGGCATTCTGAAGTGTTGCGATACAGGCAAATGGGAAAATGAACCGAGAGGGATCCCCGGACGGCGGTTGGCAGAGCGCCGCCAGATGGCCAGGCATGGGTGATGATTCGCCTTAAATCGGTGATACATTTGCTCCGCCGACCAATGAACGAAGCTAGCGCCAAGACAAAGAGTGGGAGGATGAACCCTTAGCGGCGGAAGGGCACTGTCGCAGCTTGAAGCTTACGCGAATGCCTTGGGTTTTGTATGCTCCGTTTCCCAACCGGCGCCAAGTTGCCGTCTTGAGCAACAAGCCCAGTCATTGGCATCGAGAGTTTGCATGCAATTTTAGAAAGTATATATACATTTTGTGTGTATAGTATGCATATTTGATGCCAAAGCCAAACACTGACCATGTGAGCCGGCCGCAGTTTCACAGTTGATGCCTTTCTGGCGCACCTAGGTAAGCGATTTGATTAGGCTATAAAAATGCAGTGTTTGTGGCATTGGACGGTTTGTTTTGCAGGTAAAATGCATATTGCATGTGTTTTTTTTACGCCCAAGTCTTCTTCTCTCGACATCGAAGAATTCTGGCGGTCTGTGCGCTGGCAGCGCGCATGAAGCTGCACATGGAGAAGTCTCCATGGCTGCAACGCGTCGGTTCGAGATGGGTCTTTGAACATCAAGCAGCTGGCATTCTTGCGCAGACAGCGGTGGGTGCACATGCGCTGCAGTAGCACAACAATGGCGATTGCAATCTTACTGAGCCAGCGACCATGGCACGTAGATCGAACATGCCATTTTGATCCCATTGAAGCACATCCACTGCACGGATATGCGTCACGGCTACATCGTGTCGATTGAGCTCAGTATGCAGCAAAATATATGTCATCCCTCGCACATGGGCGAACGATTGTTCAGAAACGACCAAACCTCCTAGAGGGCGACAGCGCTCAGGTTTCGACCAGTCGGGTACTTCACGACAGTGCCAGTGGCTTTCACGTCAAACACGCCCTTTCTTCGTCCTTCGTCGGGCATTGCTCTGTGGCTCCGCTTATTCGAGAAGGTATCTCGACATAGAATTGCTGCGACTCCAACATTGCGTCCCGGCATGTAGTTGCTTGGCTTGATGTACGAAGTCTACCAGCCGACTATTGCAAGGGTAAATGACTGACGCCGACGACCAACCCCAAAAACCAGTAGTAGAAAAGACTAGTAAACTTTGACGGACGAGACACGAATGTTTTGGCCGGCCTCCTCAAGCTCGTATTGCCGACAAGAGTCCTTTGGAAGGAAGTGCGAGACGGGGTCGCTTTCCACGGCGCCCGGCACCCTCGACGTCGACGCGTTTTCCTGGGACGTTCTTATTGACTTCCTTCTGCGCAACGCCTCGTCGCGCGAGGCGGCTTTGCGGTGGTGGTGCAGCGGACTCTGTCGACGCGGGCTTCGAGAACGGAGCTGCATGCCGCTGCAGCGTCTTGCCAAGCGGCGGTGGCCGACGCAGTAGGATCGCACCGGGCATGACCGACGTGTCCGTGTTGCACTGGAGCTCGGACGTCTCACAATTTCCTGCGACTCCAGATTGTTGATCTTGTGTGCTAACGTGCGGCCATGGCGACCACGAATGCAGCAATGCCTGCGCTGCAAGCGGCGACTCGAACGGGTTCTCGGAGGCAAAACCGAGAGGCTCGTCCAAGTTGAATCCCGCTGTCGTGGTTGACATGCACATTGCAATCGGAGAGAGCGAGGAGGCCTCATGGTGCTGTTGGTGTCGACTCGTGCGTGAAGCGGCGTCATGAGGTGGCACCCCAGAGGCTGCACAAGCGTTGGTGACAGGTAGTTCGCGCGCTTGAAGCTCGCAAGGACTCGTCCTTGCGTCCGAGAGAATCGCAGTGGAAGAGATGACGCCCGAGAAATCGGTTGTCAATGCAAGCGTGCGATCCGCCAGTGCTGCTTGTTCAAAGCGGAGCGCTGCTCGAAGCCGTTCGACGAGCACACTCTTGAGTCCTCCGACGCGCAGCCCGCGCTTCTTCAGCGCAGCCTTGAGCTCGACGACCTTGAGCGTCGATGCATCCAGCTCGAGGTCGTCCTTGACGCAACCGTCGATGGCCACGGACGATGGGTTCGTGTGGCGCGATGCCAGCATGGCTCGAGTAGTAGGCCCTTTGGATGCCACCGCCTTGGCGTGGCCGACTAAGAGCGCTCTCTTGCTTCGTTGGCGCTTCTTGGCAACGTCCATAGCGGCGCCTTCTGGGCTACAAGGTGCGAGGATAGCGCTTATGTCCAAGATCGATCGCAGCCGCCGACGCGTCACATCCTTCGCAGATCGCTCGCAAAACGCGGCGAGCCATGACACACTATCTTCCAGCAGCGTATCGAGCGCGCTGTTTGCAGTTTGCGTCCCGCGGTCGAGGTGCGTCCGCACGGCCCGCATGTGGTCTTCGTCCATCGCCAAGGATCGGCAATATCGCACTTATACGAACCCCGTTCTTACGTGGGTGCGCTTGCATTGCGGTGTTTGATTGGCTAAAATAGGATGTGCCCATCTTCAACGGCAATTCTCCTTTTCGTCTCATAAAGACCACAGGCTCGCTGCTGCCCTGCACACGAGGCGGTGCTGACGTAGACCTGATACGTCTCTACGTTACAATAGCATATATACATGGCGTATGTGCTTTACGTACTAATGCTCTTCATCTGCCTCCACCGCTCAGCTCGCTAGATGGGTCAATGAGACGCTCTCGAGACATGGATATGTTTAAAACAGCAATTGTTGACTGATGTTCTATACAAACATCAAGATGTCGGATTTGTATCTTTCGTTCAAAATTGATCTTCGACGACAATCCTTTTTCGCAATCTAAAATCCAAGTATGCAGGTCGCCCGCGCCGTGCCCCGCCGCCTCCACCGCGCTGCGGGCCACTGCCGCGACGTCACTGCGTCCGCCCGCGTCAAGCCGGCTCCGGCGCCGCAGAGCCTCGGCCTCATGGTCGTCGACGGCGCGCTCCTCCTCTTTGTCTGCGAGACCTTGAACCAGGTCGGCGGCAAAGAGCTTAGCCTGGAGAAGGCGCTCGCACCCATGGCGCTTGGCGGCCTTATGTTCCCGCTCTACGCGCGCATTGACGCCTTCTTTTCGATGATGCACAAGCCGGTCGTCTCGGCACTCGGGAAGCGCATCTTGCTCATCAACGCCATGTACATCTCGCTGCCGCTGGCGTTTGACGAGATCATACAGTCGCAAACGATTGCCGGTATGACGATGGCCTTCACCTCTGTATACGCACGCAAACCATAGAGGTCGGTCCCGCGCGCATGGCGTACAAGACGACGTTTGGCGCCCTCATTGGCGTCTCGACCTTCCTCGGTGTGTGGGGCTCGTTCTTCGCCGCCCACTCAATCCCACGCAGCATTGCACGCCGTACGTACTTCTCTGTCAACGACGAGTCGCTCATGGCGCCTAGGCATCTGCAGCGCGGTGGCGTGCGACGCGGCGTGGAAGACCGTGCGTCCGCCCAACGAGCCGCGCATCCTGTACCCGACGCCGTAGGAAAGCACACCCTTACTTGCTTGCTTCAACTGCCTCGCTATCGTCTAACATTGATTGCATTCAATCCTCACCATGCTGAGCCATGGGCGTGCATTGCATCGGGGGCTCGGCGATGATTCCTCGGCAGCGCATACCGCTTCGCATGCGACCGGCTGGAGACATGTAGCCGCCTCGCCCATGCAGCGCGGCCGCCTCGGCGGGCGCATGGGCGTGAGCGTTGAAGACACGACAAAGCTGGTCGGCAGTAGCGACCTCCTTGACGGTCGCATGGACATATGACCGGCGACGACAGGACGAAGCTGGTCGGTCGCCTTCTGTCTGCGGATCGCGCGTATCCGGAAATATCCGAATAGCTCGCCAAATTGCCTTGTCGAGTTTGCCCAAAACAAAGTGTGGCGAAGGGAAAGCAAGATCCTGGACGAGCTGCCGCCGACGTCCACTGCTGTACAGGTACCCGCCTGCGCAGGCGCATGGCGGCGATGACTCATGCGCGCCTGGTAGACCGAATCACAAGCACCATGAAGGGACCCCGCGCCTCCTGCGAAGGCTACCTGACGTTCCGGACGAGCCCGTACTCGCCACCGCCCATGATCCGATCCTATAGCATGCTCGTCGGGACGTGCTTCTACTACTACGCGTACGTACGCGATCCGCATCCTGTATCTGACGCACACGCTATCTAGCTCGCAAGAAGACGCCGAGGTCATGATGCGGCTCAAGGGCGAAGTCGACGTCATCGGCGCGCAGGAATGGGACGGGAAGGGCAACATGCACATCTACACGAACGGCTTTATGTTTGTGACGGCGCAGAACAAGGTGTTTTACGCCTACGCCGACACGCCAATGGACAAGGAAAAGTGGCTGCGCGCCATGCAAACCGCCGTCATGACCACCGTGCCGGTGCTGAGCACGCTCGGGATTAGCTCGCTCTCGAGCCACCACGAGCTCATGTCGCCGTCGTCCGGGACCGAGATTGACGTCCACGCGCGCTGCGCGGTCTGCCCACAGGACGATGTGGCCGCGGCCGCGCTCTTGAAGTTTCGCTGCGGCAACTGCGAAGACACGTTCTGCGATCGCCACTCGCTCCAGCGCCTTCCGCTGCCGCACAAGGGCTACTACTACGCGATGCGTGTTTGCGACGAGTGCTACTACGCCCAGCTGTTTGTCAACTACCTCAAGGCGATGAACCAGCGGCTCTCGTCGCGGACGTGCGTGTACCCCAAGCCCCTCAACGTGAACGCGCCGATCGAGCTCATCATGCCGATGGGACCGTCGCACACCCCCGCGACGACGATCGCACTCGACCTCTTCAAGGACGGGGCAATCACGGCCGAAGAGCTCGAAGTGCTCCTCCTTGCCGACAAGCGGTACCTGGATCAAACGACCGAGCAGCCGGAAATTCCACTGGACCTCAAGATTCTGGCGCTCCACCGCGAGTTTGCGTCCAAGTCGTTTAGCGTCTCGCGCGCGGTCGTGCTCTTGCACCAGAACTTGGAGAGCGACCCGCTCTTGTTCAAGCCGATCCTCGAGCGTCTCCTCTCGTTTTCGTACGACGCCAAGATCAACCAAGTCGAGTTTTACTGGCCGCAAATCGTGCACGCGTACCTCAATATCCCCGTGTTTGAGTTTGAGAAGCTCTTTTGGATGGACGAACTCGTGCTCTCGATCTGCTCGCGCTCGATCCACCTCGCGCTCTTGCTCATTTGGCAGCTCCGCGGCGCGCTCGAAGACGCCATGGACCCGGTCGCGACCTTGCGCTCGCAAAGCACATTTGCCCGCGTCGCACGGCTCATGGTGGAGATCGAAGTCCACGTCATTGGCTCGTCGCGCCAAGAAGTGCTGCAGCAGTCGTGCGCCAAGAAGATTCTACCGATCCTCACAGAAGACCAACTCGCGCTCGTCAACACACTGATGGACAACATGGCGGCGTACCGGCGTGACGCATCGCCGTCGACCGCGCCGGTCGCGACGGAGCTCGACGCGCAGTACGCCGACTTTTCCGGGTTTCAGCAGCACTTGCTCAAGCCCAAGGAGAAGACAATTCTGCCGCCGGCCCCGATCGCCGACTGGGCGACCGGCAACGCCAAGCCCGAGCCGCTTCGCCGTCGCCGAACCATGAGCATGGCCGAAAAGTCGGTGCTCGCGACCTTCTACGCGGAAGAGTGCGCCTTTGTCGAGCAGATCACCGACATTGCCGAGAAGCTGCGCTTTGTGCCAATGGCCGAGCGCAAGCCGATGCTGGCGAAGCACCTCGAGACGTTTTCGCTGCCGCCGAACGCGTACATCCCGCTCGTGAAAGCCACCGACCCGTTCGAGCAGGTCGTGCGTCTCCCGCCCAAAGAAGGCACGGCGTTCAGCACGAAAGCGCGCGTCCCGATCATGCTCATTTTCGAGGTCGTGCGCGGCGCCAACTCAAGTCTCCAGATCACGTCGCCGGGCAGCGCGCGTCCGCTCATGACGCCGCAAGCGTCGACGACCGCGGCGTACGAGATTGACGAAGAGGTCCGGCACTTGATCAACCGCCAGAGCATCGACAGCGTGTCGTCGGCACCCGAGACGCCGTTGACGACGTCCGCGGTACCGACCACGCCGCGCCCTGCCACGTCCGATGATGACGACGACGATGACGACGATGACGCGCAGCATGGTATCCACCCAATGCCGCTGGGGCATGCGACGACCAATAACACGTCGTCGGGCGCGCTCGAGATGGACCTGTCGTCCATGCACATCTCGGACGAGGTGATGGCGATGGAGCGCGATCGGAAGAAGGACCTCGAGGCGGCGTTTGGCGAGTCGTGGCTCTCGAAGCGGGAGCGGATACGCTTGAGCTCGCCGCACGGACACCTCCCGGGCTGGGACATTGTGTCGATGATTGGCAAGAGCAACGACGACATGCGGCAAGAGGTCTTTACGCTGCAGCTGATCCAGAAATTCCTCGAGATTTTCAAAGCCGCCAACCTCCCAATTTGGCTCAAGGTGTACCGCATCATTGCGACGTCGTCGTCGGCCGGCCTCGTCGAGACGCTCACGAATGCAATGTCGCTCGATGGGCTCAAGAAGCGCGACGGCTACGTCAGCCTACTGCAGCACTTTGAAAAGTCGTACGGTGGAGCGAGTACCGAGACGTTTGCCTCTGCGCAAGCCAAGTTTATTCAGTCGATGGCCGGCTACTCGCTCGTGAGTTACTTTCTCCAGATCAAGGACCGGCACAATGGCAACATCATGCTCGACAACGAAGGCCACATCATCCACATCGACTATGGCTTCCTCCTCGGGATCGCGCCCGGTGGCAGCTTTAGCATCGAGACCGCGCCCTTCAAGCTCACGACCGAGATGGTCGACACGATGGGCGGCCCCGACTCGGAGGGCTTCAAAGAGTACGTGACGCTCTGCACGCGAGGCTTCCTCGCGCTCCAGCCGCACTGCGACGAGCTCTGCGACCTTGTTGGCATCATGGCGCAGCACTCGCCGTACCCGTGCTTTGCGAACAAGGACGTGGCGTATGTCCTGTCGCGGTTCCGGTCGCGCTTCAAGGTGGCCATGTCCAAGCACGAGGTCGTGAGCCACATGCTCTACTTGATCCGCAAGAGCCACGGCAACTACAGCACGCGCCAGTACGACGCGTTCCAGCGCATGACCAACGGCATTTACCCCTAACCGCGATCTAAATCGGTGTGTATTTGTATTGGGACAGAGAAAGTTATACCGGTACAGGTACAAAGGAGGTCGGTGGTCGCAAGGGCAGACAAGCAAGAGCAGGCGCCACTGTACGCTATCGAGTTTCGTGTTGGGTGCGAGTAGCCTCCTCGTCAATGGTTTCTCAGCGGAATCTTTGATCTTGATCTTGGCGCTCATTGCAGCACGTGACCAACGCTGGCGCGACGGCTGCATAGACTATGCATCCGAGCGCGATCGGGCAAGGATGTCGAGACCAAGGTTGTAGGTGGTGTATGTGGCCAAGGCAGGTGCACTGACGAGCATATCCCCCCGCCGCAAGAGACTCCAGTCGCATCGTGCGGTCCAGTGTATATGAAGCCATGACGTGGCGGCTTTGCTGCTATAAGAAAAATAAGAAATTTTCGTCACGACGCAAGGCATATCTTTCTCTTGTTGGCATTACGAACGCCAAAGAACTGCTGCGCGGTGGGCGCCTTTTGTCATCCAAGTCGGCCGCCACTCATTCGATGGAACGTGATGTTAGCAACACAGGGCGCTGGCAACTCTCAACGCATGCGACCGAGTAGCCGCACACGACCAGGTCTACGCATGCCAAGCGCCGACGACGCTATTCTTCCAGATATGTGCCGACTATTAATTAGTGCATCAGGCGCTCGACATTCCAACTGGTATCGCGACCATGGCGGTAGCTCGACAACAAGATGTTTGGGTGGGTCGCGGCATCAGATCCGAGAAATCACGGTGCAAGTAGTTTAGTAGCTGCGTCTAATAGATCGACGGCTGTCGGAAACCCAGTGCGTTTCGGGTATATTAGCTACTACTAGTACTCTTTGCAGCTCGAGTAGCCACGTCGAGTGGCGAGCGCTCTGCGAAAAATGGTGGCCACTGCCGACCACATCAACCGCTCGTTTCTATGCGTTGCGCGACAGTGAGCGCCGGCGGCACGCAAGCGTGGGACCGCGCGTCCAGCGCTGAAACCAAAGTGGCGTTCCGGCCTTGTGGTGCGTGGCGACAGAGTGGGCGTGCAAAGAGCAGGCGCGGCAGTTTGGTCCGACGCAGGCGCGTGGAGACGGAAAGGCGGCCTGTAACGAAACGCTCGGCCGTTTCATAGCGTTCGTAGCCACCCGTTTTGGCTGAATGCAAACTGAGCAACCCGCGCGGCAGAGTCTCGTAAGAGCCGCGCTTGAAGACAACCAGCGCCTCAAAGCGCCCTCCTCTTCTCCTTACCCTGTCCGTGCACTTACTATACCAGGTACAGGTTGATCGTCGGCGAGCGATATATCCTTCCGTGCGCAGAATATTGGCTGCTGGTTCGTGTTGAGCTGGCGACACGCTTGTTGTTTGTGGTGCGCCTCGACGACGCAAGTTCAAAAGCGCGCAGCTGGCCCTGTTGCAGAGATTCTACCGTGTACACCGGGGCCCGATCGCGTCGACCCGCTTCCGTAAAGCATCGATGACGACGTGCCCCGGGTGGCCCAGCCGGCGATTCTTCAACCTGAGCGTGGGACGACGCCACGTGTCGCACGGACGGCTATTGGGTCACTAATTTAATTCGAGGCGTCATACGCGGGCCCGGTGTTTTTATTTTGCATGCGTTCAGCGGGCGCTGGCAGCCCGAGATGTGATGGCCCAGCTGGAAAGCGTCTCGATGCGAGCCAAACGATCCGGCGAGCTTCTACTGCATTATCACATTTCCTTCCAACTACGGACAAAGCAGCCGGTATGGCGCTCACGTTGCCCCACTTCCACACCTCGACGTCGTACGCGCACCCGCTCCTGACCGTGCATGTGCAGCCGACCTTGGACCGCCGCGAGCGCCGCTTCCAGTGCGAAGAGCCCGGCTGTGGCAAGCGCTTTAACCGCAAGTTCACGCTCAAGGAGCACATGAAGACGCACACGGGCGCGCGCCCGTACATTTGCGACTACGACGGGTGCACGTCGAGCTTCTCGACGTCCGGGAACCTCAGCCGCCACAAGTTCACGCACACGGGCGAGAAGCCGTACGGCTGCACGATCGCCATGTGCACCAAGCGCTTCTGCACGAAGGAGAAGCTCGCGCGCCACATGAAGACGCACTCGGGCATCCGCCCGTTCTCGTGCAAGGTCGACGGCTGCCACAAAAAGTTCTCGACGTCTGGCAACCTCGGCCGCCACATGAAGACGCACCGCAGCCACGTGCTGTCGTCGCCGTCGACGCAGGGCAGCAGCGGCAGCGAGCACCACGAGCACCACGGCCAGCACGAGCTCGACCACGACATCATCTCGGCGCTCTCCTCGCCCGGCAAGCAGGCCGCGCAGCAAGCGAAGTGGAAGGCCGACAAGCCGCGCTTCCCGACCATCATGCGCAGCCAGTCGGACTTTAGCGTCCGCAGCTTCCACACGCCCAGCATGCACATTGCGGTGCCCCAGTCGTCGTCGTCGAGCGCCGGCCGCCTCCAGTTCAACCTCTTTGACTCGCCGTTGAGCGCGTCGAACGGGTCGTCGTCGTCGTACACGTGGCCGCCGGCGCAGTTCCCGTCGTCGACGTACCACCACCACGGCAGCAGCTACAGTTCGGGGCTCACGATCCAGAGCCAGTACCAGAACAGCAGCAACGGCGGGTACAAGATCGAACACGACCTCCTCCGTGACGCGATCCCGCAGTACGAGCCGCTGCCGTTCGACCGCACGGGCGCGCCCAAAATCTCGCGGTCGCAGTCGGACGGCGCCGTCCTTGGCCACTCGGACTTGATGAACGACTTTTACTACGACCACTAGTCGTCGTCGCGTCCTTGTACAATAGAGTAGCTTTGTTAGATGGATTTCCATTTTAGTTAGTTTGCGGCAGGTACTAGACCCGCCAACCACCTCGTATACCCCTAAACCTGTAAAAAGAGAACGTACACGTCAGGCTCTGTCATGCGTCGTGCAGAGCTACCAAGCAGTTGGAAGTGAGTGGGCAGCTCCAGCGGCGAGCTCTGCACGGCTTGCGTTGCGTGTCGAATGCTGCCGCGTGACTCACACGACGGCGACGACTGGCATCATCCGCCCGATGCCGTGACGACGGTGATAGGCGCCGCGGATCGCGCTGCGGACAATCGTTCGAGCAATTACGCGCCGAGCAGCTGCGCTCTCACCAGCCGCAGAGGCGGCCACCAGATGGTACAGCAACTGTACCAGATGAGATCTTATTGTCGCGTGGACTGTGTCGGCGTCCACCGTGCACGAGGAGGAGGCTCGGTCATGCCGTTGACGCAGCGTCAATGAAAGCAGCGGGTGCTGTGCAATGGGCTACGTGGTCTGCGAGCGTACGCGTGTCAAAGGTCGTCGGAGTGTTCGTACCGCGACCGATCGATCGAACGAGGAGGAGATTGGTGCTGGAAGGTCGTCGAACGTTCGTTCGAGCCTATTTCGAGCCAGCGTCATGACGGCTGCCAAGAGCGCCAAAGACACCTCGCCGCCGGTACGACGACTAAAGACACGCATCGTCGCCGACTCTGGTCCTGAGTAGCGCGGCCTCGGTGTATTGGATGACGTGGGACCGCCGCGCGAGGTGAGAAACCGGCTGCCGCTGACCATTTGCAGTCGGAACAGCATCGATCGACTGCAACTAGGTGCAGCGAGCGTCATCGTCCTTGCTTCGAGAGCGTTCTGCGAACTCCAAGACGCCGACGACCATGGCCATCGAGACGACACCACGTGGCGTGTATAGGACCCGAGACAACCCGGCAGCTGACGCCGACGACGTGCCAAGTAAAGGTGTCGGGAAAGACCGCGTCTTTGGCCCGTCGGCCGAGGCCGTCCGCGCCGTCGTGCGCCTCCAGCCGCTTCGCCCACCCAGCACGATGCTCACGCAGCGCTCTGAGGGCAGCCTTGCGACCGTTCAGCACCACCCGCTACCGGTAGACGCCGTCAACTGCAGCCCCGTTGCTCATGCAAAGTGTGGTTTCTAGCGCTCGCTGACGGCGCCCGCGCTTGGCAAGCAACCCTTGGTCATTGATGCAGCGTCCAACGTCCGAACTGATGCATGCATGGACGCTCTTCCTCACGCTCGACGCTTGTAGAGCCTTCGCCCGCCGCGTCGTGCACCGCGAACGATCCTCGACGACCTCGCGTTGCTCTCGCGCGCGCTGTGCCCGTTCGTGTGCACATCGGCGCAGTGGAGCGGTCTCCGCCCGCGGCTTCTGCGGCTGCTTCAGAAGCGCGAGTTTGACACGCACGACGTCGTCGCCGCCCGTGACTCTCTCTCGCCGCTTCTCGTGCTCTTGTCGGGCTCTGTGCAATGTGGGGACGAGGCTTCGCTCACGGCCGGGCAGTTGGTCGGCGGCGAAAGCTGGCTCTTTGATGCGCCAACACGATCCAAGGTTGTTGCGACGTCGCCAACGACCGCGTATGTGCTGCCACGGTCCGCGCGGACCGAGGTGCTCGCACTTGCGACGCCCGAGTCGCTCCTCTCCCACGCCACGCGCCTCATCTCCGTGCTCGCCAAGGACCCTACATGGGCAGGCGTCGCGCCGAGCGACCTGTGGCAGCATCGGCACACTGCTACCACAGCCTCCTTGCGCGCCGCCTGCGAACCCGCCAGTGTCCACCTTCTCTTGCACGGAGAAGCTTCTTGGCACGGATCGTATGGCACAGAGCTCGAGGTCGGAACCCTTCTCGTCTCAAGCTCACCACGCACATTGGTACCAAGCGTCGGGTCGGTCTGGGTGCAGCTCACTCGCGCCGACGTCGCAGCGCTTCTCGGTGACGACGCTGCTGATGCCTACTTTAGTCGATTTGAGGTACGACTGGAATCACGCTAGTAGGTACTCACGCGATCGCTCCAGGGCGAGCCAAAGAAGATGCGATCCAGTGGCATTGATGAGTATGAGCTACTGCACACGCTCGGGGCCGGCGCGTTTGCCTCGGTCTCGCTGGCCATGCATGTGCCCACGAGCGAGATTTGCGCTCTCAAAATCATCCCCAAGGACGGCCTGCCGTCGCTCAAGCTCGCGCGTCAGGCTCTCACCGAGCGCGACGTCCTTGCTTCCGTGAGCAGCCCGTTCATAGCGCGCTACGTTATGTCGTTCCAAGACGACTGGAACCTCTACCTCGCGTCTGAGTTTGTGCCAGGTGGCGAGCTCTACGCGCGCGTGCACCGTCGTCCGGCTGTCACCCCCCATCTCGACGAGTCGGCTGTGCTTTTCTACGCCGCGAACCTGGCGCTCGCCCTCGACGCGTTCCATAGCAGCGGTATTGTCTACCGTGATTTGAAGCTCGAGAACGTTATGCTCGGCGCCAACGGGTACCTCAAGCTCGTCGATTGTGGCTTTGCACGGCGCGTCGACGACCGGCAAGAGGCCATGACGCTCTGTGGCACGCCCGAGTACATGGTACGCTGATAGTGCGCTTCACGTTGAGGTTGACACATATCGATGCAGGCACCCGAGCTAATTGCGGGGCGTGGGTACGGACGTGCTGTTGATTATTGTATGCGCTCTGACTGCCATCATGATGCAACGGGTCATGGGCATCTCTGGTAGGGGCACTGGGCGCGCTGGTCTATGAGATGGCGACTGGCCACTCGCTCTTTGCCCGCGACGACGACAACCAAACGCTCGTGATGGCGCGAATAAGCGCTGTGGCGACCCTCGGGCTGCCGTTCACTCCCGAGTTTGCAGTCGCTTGTAGTCCTCGTCTGCGGACGCTCGTCCAAGGGCTGCTGCAGGTGGACCCGACACGGCGGTTAGGGTCGCGCGGGCTTCGGGAAGTTCAGCAGCACCCTGCCTTTGTGAACATGGACTGGAGTGCGCTCCGGTCCCACACCATCGGCGCGCCGTACGTGCCACCAATTGAGCATCCGCTCGACACGCAGCATTTCCTACATTTGGACGACGAGTATGACGGTCCCGATGGCACCGAGTCGCCCCCCGCCGAGCTCCAAGCAGCATTTGCGACCATCTTTGCCCAGTTTTAGCTCACGTCCACAAGAACCTCCTAGTTGTATTGTACATTTTTGGAGCTTTTGGCCAAAACGTCTGTTGCATATACAGTAGTACAATTGGACTAGAGCAATAGGACGCTGAGCGCAACCGTCAAATGGCGCTTCTTGCGATCACGAAGCCCGTCAAAGAGACGCGCAAAACGCTGCATCTCGTCATCGCTGAGCTCCGCGGTGCGCACTTGCCGTGGACAGAGATCGTCGACAACACTGTTGCGACACGTCACCTACCCAGCGTCGCCGACTCGCAAGAGAGACTAGTGGGATGACATACGATTGCGTTCGAGACCGCCATGACGTTGGCACTGCACTGGTCCTTGACAGCCGCGTCGAGCGACGACAGCCTAGCCCACGCGTGAGGCGCCGCGCATTACTCGAGGTATTACGTCATATCGTGCGCTAGCTGATCGAGGACGCTGGCCGTCGCGTCTTCTTGCGACGCCGCCTCGTGCCTGCTATTCATGAGGAGACATGGTCGGCGAGAGGAAGAGACGCACGGTAGGCCATCGAGGACGTTTTCCCAGTGGTGCCAGCGCGTCGTCGAGCAAAGCTACAAATTAGCTTGTGAGCGACCACAGTTGGGGTGAGATGTACCCCGAGGGGTGGTGTCAAGAGACACTCGTCGTGGACCGAGCACGGGGTGGCGAGTGGGACGAGCTTGGATGCGCTTTCCCAATGCCATTCCACGCGCGGCGTAGTCAAGAGCGTGGCCATGAGAAGCCCGAGGACGGTGGGCGCAATCGCGACATTTCCGGGTTCGAAGCGCACGCCACTTGCCTCGGCGAGCGCTCGCAAGTCGTCGAGCCGCAGCGCGGCAGCGTCCGGCGAGAGGTGCTGCGTCTTTGTCACGTCGGCAAAGACGTCGAGTAGCTGCGACGGCGTGAGGCCTACAGGCAGCGATGGCTCTGACAGCGGGGCCACCGGCTGCGGTGGCAAGTGCGTCTGCATCGCCCGCGCGGCTTGGTGCAGGTACCGCGCCTGGTCGCTGCGCGCCATGGTCGGATGGTCGATCCATACACGCAAGTTGACGGCCGGAAAGGCCATGATGAGGAATGGAATCGGAGACGCCGCGGACGGTGGCGTGGGCGGTGGCGTCCGCGACGCACGCGGGCGCTTGGCCGTGGGCGACACGACGTCGACGTCGTCGACTGGTTTCGTGAGCTTGTGCATGCAGCTATGATCGACAAAGTACAGCATGTCGAGCATGCGCAGGTAGAGCGCGACGTCTTTGCTGCCATCGATCGTCGTCGTGCGCAGATAGAGATGGCAGGCAAACTGCGTCTGGTCACCAAACCGTCTCGAAAAGCCGCAGAAGGCGTGGTCGCCGACGTGTAGCCCTGCGCAGAGCCCGAAATCACCCGGCAGAAGCGGGCGCAGCACATCGTTGCTGGTCGCGTCCTTGCTGTTGGCGAGAAGCGCCGTGAGCGCGTCGGTCGCGACTGGGTCGGGGCGCAGCCACGGCTGGGTGCTCAAAAACGCCTCCAAGTCCATCCGGAAATGCAATGTCGTATCCGGCGTATCGGCGTCTTTTTTTTACAATCCCTCAAATAGCTTGCGCTTTGTATGGGAGCGTACACGGCGTCAAAAGGACTCAACTTTTTGCATCCGGGTTTTCGACTTTCGACGTCCAGCAGGCCGAAGCGATGGTACGCGGGTCGCGCTTGCGCCACTGCCACTCATGCTGCGGTGGCATGTACCTAGTCGCTCAACAGCAAGCAAGAGACCCTCGTGAAGAGCCTCGTGGACTTTACCAGTTGTTCGCGGACCGAGGCCATTGCCCTCCTCAAGAAGCATGCGTGGAACGTCTCGACGGCCGCCGACAAGTACTATGAGGAGAACGCCAACATGTAAGCAAATGCGCTGCGCAATAGTGGCTCATGCAGTGTGGTAGCGCGAGCCTGACGATCGTGAACGAGGCGACGATTGCCGCTTGGTTTGACACATACGCCGGTAGGCTCGCCAGTCGAGTCATACGATGCGCACAGGCGACGCGTAGACTACGACGACCCGGACTGCATGCTCGACGATGGCATCCTCAAGTTTTGCGACGACATTGGCATTGACGCCCAAGACATTGTCGTCCTCGTCATTGCGTGGAAGATGCAGGCGGCGGCCATGTGCACGTTCACGAAGAAGGAGTTTGTGCAGGGCATGAAGGAGATGGGGTGCGTCACCATGTTTGTGCTGCAGAGCATCGTCGAGCCTGCGCTTGTAGGTGTGAGTCGGCGAGCCAGGTCGCGGCCAAGCTCCCCGGCCTCCGCGCGCTCCTCGCCGACCCGCAGAGTTTCAAGCCGTTCTACTCGTTTTGTTTTTTGTATTCCAAAGACCAAGGCCAAAAGAGTCTGAGCAAGGAGATGGCGATTGCGATGTGGGAGCTCGTGCTCGCCGAGCGCTTCCCGAAGACGAAGGACTGGATCGCGTTCCTCGAGAAGCACAACAGCCACGGCGTGACGCGCGACACGTGGGACCTCTTCTTTGACTTTATGCTCAAGGTCGAGACGTCCTATGACGCGTACGACGAGAACGAAGCGTGGCCCGTCCTCATTGACGATTTTATGACGCACATCGAGGCCCAGAAAAAATAGCTCCTCGGACGTAGCCCCTAATGTAGTCCTTCTTCATGATTGCATACATCTCACGCGGACCCTACCCTCGCCACCTGCGTACACGTACCAGCCGAAGTTAGCAGTTGAAGTGGTCATACCCTTGGACATGCCATGCGCACAACTGGTCTAGTGTGCTACTGCGAGTACCTGGGACTCGACGTCATACTACTAGTATATGTACTAGTAGTTGTGATCAGTGAAATGGGCTGTCGACTGAGCACGACTAGGAGGAATGCTGGATCGGGCGGCCGTGGACCGGACTGCTGCAGCCCACGTAGGCGCTGTCGTCGCTGGCGGCTGGCGCGTGGTGCCACCCCATCGCCGTCTTGCGGAATTGGACAAGGGTACCGATGCCGAAGAGGACGAGCGTCCCGGCCATGTACCCCCACCACGCGCTGCCAATGTCGTACGTGTAGTCGCCCGACGCGGTGCGATTGCGCAGGGCTTCGAGGTGGTTGCCGCTCGGGTATCCGCCCGCAAAGTACCCGACGCCCCAGAGGCACGCGACCGCGCCGGCCAAACTCGTCGCGACGATCAAGAACGGCCGCTCGAGGCAGCGCGCGAGGAGGGCGCCGGCGAGGCCAAAGATCGCAATGAGCACGTAGAGCATACCGGACGGGTTGGATGGCCATAGCTTGTAGCCAAAGGACGTGTTGACGACAAAGGCGAGGAGGACGCCGGCGGCGGCGCCGATGACAAAGAGCCCGGTGCGCCAGAGGCACACGACGGTGGCGCCGACGATGAGGCCACCCGCGACAAAGCAGACCCAGTGCGCCGTCGTCGCGTACGACTGCGTCGTAAAGATGGCCTCGGCCAAAAGATACGCGAGGACGGCGCCGACGCCAAAGCCGCTCACGAAGAGCACCGGTCGGAAGAGCCGGTAGCCGGCCAGCGCCACGATCAAGCCGAGGCCAATGCCGACGCCGGCGAGGATGCTTGGCGGCAAGTCGCCGTTCACAGTTGCGTTCACAATGTGGTTGGTCGTCTTATCAAAGGAGCTGCTGCCGTCGATCGTGAGGTTGACGGCGCCCGAGGCGGCGACGCCGAGGAAAAGCACGCGGGCCACGACGTCCATGGACGAAAAGATACAAAACGCATTGCGAAAGGTCGCCGTCCAAACCAAGCATCGCACTTGCCAGCCAAATCGAATTGGCTGCTAGGGTATGGGTCTCGACAAATAATATAATTTGTCTCTATGGGAGTACGCATGCATATGTTGCAAGCACCAAAGTTGCAACGCTTCCGGCTCAGCGCTACATTTTTAGTGATCTAGCCAAGAAATCTTGAACCAGAGTTCGAACTGCAGTCGACTCTCGCTCCAAGCCGATTGTAAGAGTCAGCCCTTTTCAGCGCTGTGGTTGTGAAAGCTTGTGCAGTCGCGTAGGGTTAGGGTCCAGCATCCTTTACACGAATAGTGTCGGCAAAGTAGGCTATACTTCGATTCCAACAGTGAGATGCGAGAGCCCTTCTGCAGCCCGTCCATCACAACCAAGGTCGAGGCAAGTTCGCTGACGTCGCCTCAAACGACCACTGGCTGCCACCGCACCGACCCGGAAACGATGCTCGTCCCTGGCCACCACGCCCGAGAGCTCGTTGTCTTGGGCACCGAGCGCCTTTGCACCGGCTGCAAGAAGCAACTGGCGGCCCGGAGCACCAGCCTCCGCGCCGAGCACGCAGTCACCATCGCCGCTGCGACAACGACGCTGCAGCAAGCCCACGAGAAGGCCTTGACAGCCAACACGGCCACGCTGCGCTTAGAGCACTACATCAAAGAACAGGCGCTGACCACGGAGCTCATGACGCTACGGGCCAAGCACGAGGCTAGCCTCCAACACGCTCGCGTTTTGCACACTCGATCGGAGGGTCTTCGCCGCGATCTCTACACGCTCGCAAAGTTCAACGACCGTCTGCAGACCACGATCGCTGCGTTGACCGCCGAAGCTGCCACGATACAAACGGGCGCCAATGCAGCGCGTGCCACCGCGTATTATCAGCTTGTCATGGTCGAGGTGGCTGCTTCCCGCTCCAAGCGCATTCGCAAAGTGACGGCCAAGATCACGGACGAGACCATTCGCCGCCTTCAAGCCGACGGCCGCGAAGACGCTCAAAACCCTGATGATGATGACACAGGTCAGCAGAAGAACGGCCGCCACCTCGCTCTGAACCAACTCCAAACCACCTAACGCGAGGTGACGCTTCACGCCAAGTGCGTTGATGACGCCCACGACGTCGCCCACCACCACCCACGCATTACTGTGCATCGCGTCGACTTGACCGGCTTGCGACGGCTGCCGCAACCGTAGCTTGCACAAATGCTGAAGTAGACGAGCCGCTGCAAAATTAGTCAAATGGTTAAGACTAACGATTACAAGCCATCCAAAATACATTAGAAGTCTAACGTCAACAGTAAGAAGTCCTAGACATGCGAGATTGGCTGTCCACGGTGCGGCCCCGACGTCGCCGCCGCGTCCTTCCGGCGCGGGTTCGAGTGCACAACGCCGGCCGCGGTCTTATGAAACTGGACAAAGACGCCCAGCCCAAAAAGGACAGCGGTCGCAGCCAAGTAGGCCCACCACGCGTTCGGCAAGTCGTACTCGAACGTCCCGTTCGCCGCTTGCTTGCGCCAAGCTTCGAGCTCCGTGCTGCTTGGGTACTGACCGGCAAAGTACCCAATGCCCCATGTCGTTGCGATCGCGCCAAACAAACTCGTCGCGACAATGAGCATCGGCCGCTCCAGCCAGATGGCCAAGCCGCCGGCAATGAGCCCAAGCACGATGATGAGAATCCAGAGACTCGTCGTCGGGTTCGACGGGTAAATCTTGTACCCGACCGACGTGTTGAGCTCAAACGCGAGGAGGACGCCGGCGGCTGCCCCGACGAGAAAGACGCCGCAGACCCAAATGTTCATGACGATCGAGCCGACGAGGAGCCCGAGGACGAGGAAGGCGATCCAGGACGCCGTGACCACATACGACTGGCCGCTGAAGATCTTTTCCGCAATGAGGTAGCCGAGAACTGACCCGACTGCAAAGCCGCAGATAAACATGACGGGGCGGAAGAGCTTGTAGCCAAAAAAGGTGACGATAACGCCGGCGATGAGCGAGATGGTGGCCACGAGGCCGGGCGCCCATGCGATGTTCGAGGCCGACGAGAAAAGCGCGTTGGCGTTCTGGTCGAACGTCGAGTTGCCGCTCGTGATGTTGGCCGCGCTCATGCCAGGCACGAGCAGCGCGAGCAGCAAGATGGCCGAGAGGAGCGCGTCGTGCCGGGCCATGTCTTGCGAAATGGGAAATGACCAAGATACATATATCCACACTTGCTACACTGTATGCGAGATTCTAGCCAATGGCATCGTCGAACAAGCATCGAAACCAATTAACCTTCCAGTTGAAGATTACCATGTTTCGCAAGTTTACCTTTAGAATTACATAGATCGAAAAAGTGATTCGGCGATATTGAAAGAACGATAGCGATTTCTATCCAG
The DNA here is from genome assembly GCF_000281045.1 of Saprolegnia diclina VS20. Lineage (NCBI taxonomy): Eukaryota > Oomycota > Saprolegniomycetes > Saprolegniales > Saprolegniaceae > Saprolegnia > Saprolegnia diclina. Next base: position 500,617 of record NW_008246081.1, on the reverse strand, counting down.
AGAGCCTCCATAACGTGATATTTCATGACACGGCTGCTGCCGTCAAGATCTGCTCCAGATTGTACGACAGAACGACAAGTGGCTGCGTTGAGAAGAGCTTGGTCTTTGGAGCTTGGTATTCATTAGAGCTTGGTATAGATTGCCAAGGTCATTGGTATTGTCCCATGGGATCCCATGGGACTACCCCTCCGAATATGAGAGATCAGGACCAGCAGAGTGACGTTTGGCGACGCGATTTCGCTGCCTTGCCAGCGCGACTGGTCAGTGATGAAAATGTATCATAGCAGCTACTCGACCTCAAGTTACTGGCGCAATTTGTGTGGATCGCTTAGAGCCAATCGATGAACCAGAGATCACGGCGCTTCGCAACTACATGTATGACGTGGCAGTCTGTGGCGCCTGCATCCGGATAACGCGTAAGGGGAGTGTGTTTAGCCAGCGGTTACGTCAACTTCGAACTTCGTCGCTTTCGGTTGTCGTTGGCGTCGAGCAGAGAGCTATAAGCATGGACCGCGTCCGAGCTGCGCTGGACGAGCTTGTGCTGCAGGCCAAGAAGAGCTTCCGCGGTCTCGCGCAGGACGACCGGTCGCCCGTCGAGAAGCTGCTCGACACGCACCTTGAGGACTCGGCGCTGGGCCCACCGACGGCCGCGCTCCACGACTTCGCCGCGCGCACCTTCAACGTCGTCGACTGCAAGCGCATCTTGCAGCGCCTGTGGCTCACGATTGAGACAGCGCCCGACCGCCCACACGTCCTGCGCAAGGTGCGTCGTCACGGCTATCGCTCCTGTATCGCCACATATACATGCGTAGGTACTCGTCGTGCTGCACCACTGCGTCCTCCACGGCGCCGACCCGTTTCTCAACGATGTCCTTGTCAAGAAGCCGCTCGTGCGCGACCTCGCGCTGCATTACAACCGCGACGAAAGCCAGCAGTACAAGTACAGCAAGGACTTGGACGCTGGCGCCGGCGTGCGGAAGCTAGCAGCCGACCTCTTTGACGTCCTCCACTCGCCATCGGCGCTCTACGAGGCCCGGTCGGCTGCACTCCAACTGCAAAAGAAGCTCTCAGCTTCTGGCATTGGTCTCTTGTCGCCCAAGGCTTCATCATCCGAAGCGCCCCGCCCCAGCGCCTACTCAGACAGCCCACGGCCCGCGCCCTACACCGACGACGTATCGCCGTCTTGGGAGCTTGGCGGCAAGGGCCACATCCGCCATGACGACACTGCCGACGCGCATTAGGACAGCGATTCGGCATGTTGTTGTTGTTGGATAAATCACCACAGAGAAGCCACCTAATGCACTTGCTTGGAGATGATGCTCGGCGCGACGAGCGTCTCGGTGACGGGTTCGCTTGCGAGGACTTGAAGCGCCGACCACGTCGGTGGCTCGGTCGCAAAGATGACGGTCACACGCTTTCGAAACGCCAGTAGCACTTGACCAAACTCCATGTACCCCTAGCCGCACCATGAGAATACGACATGGCAGTATCGCAGTATGCGTACGGCGCCCATTTCGACAAAGAGCCGGTCGAGGATCGGGAAGAGGATGCAAAACATGTCTTCAAACACCGTGTTGATCACGTCCCCGGTGAGGTCGTCCCACGTCTGATACTGGCTCAATGACGCGTGGAGCGACGCGCGGCTCAGCGCATTCGACGACGTCGCGTCGCCCTTCTTCTCGACGTCGTTGGCGATGAACGCGACAAAGGTCTTGGGTGCGCTCGAGACGCACCCGTCGAAATGGGACCCCGCGTCCCCAATGCCGAGAAACTCGACCAGCGTCGCGACCACGTTGATGCAGGCGATCGCAAACGGGTAGTTCTTTAAGTTGCCTTCGCTGACGCCGTGCCGAATCCGGTTCATAATGGAGGTCGCGAGCTTTGTGTGGTGCCGCACAAAGTACATGAGGCAGTGGAGACCGAGGAGGCCGCTCGCGCGCAAATCCGAGGGTGGGCCGCCGCTAGACAAGCATTCGTAAGATATCATACGCTACGGAAGGACCGCGATATACCGTTGAAACCCGATTTCTTGCCAGCGCACGTCCGTGTTGGACACAAAGACGTCGCTCGGGAAGACGTACGTCCAGAGCTGCTTGAGCATGACGTCGATGAGCTTTTGGTCTTTGGCTGGCGCGTTGCCTTCGGGCTTGACGCTGGCCTTGAGCAGCTTGCGCAGCTTCATGACGGTCCGGACGCACGTGCGTCGGATCTTCTCGCGCTTGTCCATCTCGGCGTCCATGATCTCCCGCGGTAGAATCGACGCCGCGAGGATCGCAGAGTACCACGACTTGCACTCTTGCGCCGAGTCGCAGATCATGACATGCCGGCCCAAGTAGAGCGTGTCGGTCGCTGCGTCCATCGACACGCGGAGCTCCTTCAGTGGCAGCACAAACCACGGCCGGACCAAAGTCGCGTGCTCGGGGAAAAACGTCAAGAAGGCTTCGTGCAACTTGACGTGGAAGCGGCCTTTGAGCGTCGCATTGTGGCTCGCCTGCTTGCGCTCCATGCTCCCGGTCTTGAGTGTGAGCTGCGGGTACCGTTTCCGGAGCTGCTCTGGGTCAATGGCGCCAGACGTTATGTGCTGCAAGAGCGCGACGAGGTCGTCGCGCGCCGCAGCCGTGTCGAGGTACAGAGGCCAGTTGCGGTGCTTGTCCCACGTGATTTCGAGGCCAAAGCCCCACTCCGAGTTGTCAGTGAGGACGCGAATCGTTCTGAGCGCAGCGAACGGCAAGGTCGTGAGCGTCTCGCCGCGCTTGGTGTTGACGATCGTTTGGTCGGCAAAGTTGAGCTCGAGCACGCGCGTCTGGACGTGGTTCCGGTTGCTGCACTTGCGCACGCCGTAGTGAATGAGGAACCCGTTGATGCCCGTCTTGTCCCAGAACGAGCGCAGGCCGCCCGCTACGCCCACGGTTTAGGACGACCGAAGAGCAACTGCTAGGCTAAAGCACGCACCATGGAGTGCATTGGTCTGCGAGTCGTTGATCGCGGCCTTGATCGCGGCAATCCACGCGGCCATCTCGACGTTGGAGATGGCTTGGACAAAGTACTCGCGCTGCGCCAAGTCGACGGACGTGGCAACTTTGAATTCGAATTCGCGGTCCCGGCTGTTGGCTTTGGTCTTGGGCACGACGGAGCACTGCGAGCTCGACGAGAGGCGGATCGTCTTGACCGTGGTCTTGGCCTTCCCCGCCGGCGATTTCTACAAAGGAGACGAACTCGTATCAAATGAGAAACGACGCGCGGGTACCTCCTTGGCGTACGTGAGGATCGGTCCGTCCGCGCTAAAATGGATGTTGTAGAGAAGCGGGAAGGCAGAGGCGATTCTACCTGTGGGACAAGGTGAACCATCGCCGTCGCCACGTGGGCACGACGCCTCCTTTCTTCATGAGCCAGCCTTGCTTGAGCACGTCGCCGACGTTGGACTGGCGGACGTCGGCGAGGTCGTCCGAGTCGACGACCGACATCATACCGCCTTGCACGGTCAAGCTCGCGCCGAGCCGCGCGAAAAAGTAGTGGCGACCGAGGTTGGTCTCGAAGCTCTGAATCTGCTCGCGTGAAAACTCGACGCTGCTCGTGCTCGCGCGTCGGTTCTTGCGTGGCTCGTCCATGCCCGGCGTATACGGTCCCTGGGGACTTGCGAGCTCGTCCACGAGCTTCCTCGCCGACCCCGTCGGTGTCCGCACTGCGTCCGCGTCGCTTCGCCGGCGCAGCGGCAGCATGAACGCACCCACGGGGCTGCTCTGCGGCGACATGTCTTCCGAGAAGCCCGATGGCGAGATGCCCGAGGATGCAAAGCTCTCGTTGCCGTCCATGCCCACGTGGACGGTGAGGTGCATGAGCGTCTTGACCTGCAAGATCTCGCCAGGTCGATCCAAGGCTTCGCTCGTCGCGTCCTACACGCGCAGGATCAGGATCGTCCATCGCATGTGCATGCTCTTCCACAGGTCCATGCGCATGGGATCGACGTACCGAGAGGCTCATGGCGGGACTCTCGCTCGCCGGCGCGTCGGGCCCGTCGACGCTCATGGACGCAAAAGCTAAACTATTTCGAGCGCCGAAGGGTGTGAGTAATAAAATGCATTTTTAATTGCTTCAACCAATCGCGGCGATACAAACGCTCCGCCTTTCTGGCCTTTTTGCGTATTTTATTAAAATCGAATTCCGTCGCTTTCCATATTATTTCCGCCATCTCCGCCGAACCGACAACCCCGACGTCGCGATGGAGTGGCCGTCGCTGCAGATGCTGCGGGACGCGGTCCAGATCGCGTGCTTCCCGCGCCGGCCCAAGGACCGCGACGTCTCGATCCATTGGGTCGCGCGCAATGTACGCCATGCGAGGCCACTGGACGCGGCGAATATGATGGCGATCTTGTAGCTCCTCGCGCTCTTGCAAGAATACCCCGATGGCCTCACGCGGCCCGTCGCGCTCACCGAGCTCATGGTGCGCTACCTGCAGTCGCATTCGGAGCGCGTCATAGCTGGCGACCGGTCCAGCGAGACCGACGTGCAAGTCGCCGAGCTTCGCCAATTGATCGCCGCACGCCACACGCTCGTCCTCGACATGCTAACGCTCCACGCAGCGTCGCAGGAAGATGAGACGCGCGCCCGCGCCGAGACGCACATGTAATTGATTTCCTGGCGACTGCACGGACGACACGCGTGATGGTAGGTTCATCCACCAGCGCTTTGAGCGCTTCTTCTCCAACGACCCGGCGTACGTGTGCTCCATCCCTGACCGACCGATTTCGCATGCTTCCGCAGGACTCCGCACCCGTTCAATCTCAAGCGCAAGCTGTGGTTGACCAACCTACGCCGACTCCAGAGCACGAACGGTACCATTCTCTCCCATCAAGCGTCGCAGGATCGATGGCAGCGTAGACACCAAGCTGCGCCGGTACCTGCCCACCGACTTTATGGTCTTTGAGCTCTCGCTGCGGGACGCTTGGGACAAGACCTTCTCGGACGACGCCCGTTGTATCACGACGCTGCTCCAGTGGCAACAGATGCCTCCCGACATGATGCACCAGCAGCGATTCCGCCTCAAGGTACTACCTCGTCTCTACCGCGTCCTGCAACCGTCCAGCTTGCGAGTAGGTCGTCGATGTCTTGGCTGCACGGCCATGCGTGGCGTCCGGCGCGCTGCGACGGCAGACGATCCTCGTGTCGCCCATAGCGTCCCCTACCCCCTCCTTCCTGTTCGTGCTCTGGGACCAGCAGACGCTGCTGAGCCAGCTCCTGCAGCCGGGCGACCATCTCTTGATCGACTGCCCGTTCTTGCTATCGGTCGACGCCCAGCATTCGCCCGAGCACCGCGCGATATTAGACGAAGTCCCACCGCACAGCCGCGTGTATCCGCACATTGCACTCGAGTACGGCTCGTCGACGGTCCTCTTCCGGACACCGGCCGTCGTCCAGCGTGACATCATCTTGACGCAGTCCAACGAGACCCTCGACATCCCGAAGGAAGAAACCACCAAGTTTGCGAATCTGTCGCAGTACCCGTACCCGCTCCAGCTCAACCAACTCGCATCGCGCTGCGTCAACGCCTCGTTTCTTGGGCTCGTGGTCGACGTCAAAGTCTCTGCAGCCAGTCCGCTCCTCGCATCCTTCTGTGCCACGTATTACAGCGCGCTCGAGCCACTGCTGTGCGTCGAACTCACCATTTGCGACTGGCACCGGCGGGAAAAGCCGCTCCAGATCGAGTGCGTTGGGTCGGTCGCCGCCGCCGCCGTGCGCACCTCCGTCGGTCACGTCGTATACGTCGACGGCGTCGTGCTCGTTGAAGACCCGGCGACCATGCGGCGCGTCGTCGGTCTCTGTGCTGCGTGGCCCGACATTCTCAGCATGAAGACGTCGCTCACGAACGGCAGTGTCGTCAACTGGAGCCATCTACCCGGGTTTCTCCAGTCACCGTCCTTTTACACGCCGACGCTACTCTCGGCCAAAGCGCAACCGGCGTCGATTGTCCGCGCCACGATACTCGACGTCGGGTTCCTCACGCCCAATGGCGAGGTTGACGCGACGTGCGAGCGGGGCGGGGCCGTCCGCATGGTGCACCGCTTCTGTCACCGCCCGGTAGCACTCAACCGCACCGGTGCTGAGTGCAGCTTTTGCGCCGAGGCCTACGTGCACGGCCAAGACGTGTTTGAGTTGGCGTTTGGCGATCTCGTGCTGCAGCTCGACGACGGCACAGCGAGCACATGGGTTCTCGTGCATGCGAGCTGCACCGAGCGACTCCTCCGCATCGACCCACACCTCTTTGAGCAGTCGACGTACGCCGAGCAAGCGGCAGCGCTCCACGATCTGCGTGGCCAGCTCGTCCTCGGTCTTCTCTCGCTCACGCGGCCACGAGCGCTCCAGTCAATGTCGATTTGCCGGCGCCTCGATATGGCGCGACGGCTCACAACGGGCAGCCTCGGCTCAACCTTGTACCACCAGCTAAACGCTCTGCGCTAACCAAAGGGAAGCGTTCGCCGTGTTGATGCGGCATTAGACACAGAGCTCTCGGGCACAGAGGGCAGCGTGGCGGCCGGACACGCCTCGCAGACGCACTGCGCGCCGACATGATCGCGCGCGACAAGCTCTATCGTGTGCTGACGATGGCAGCGCAGACTGCAGTGGCGGCAGAGAGGCTGTTTTTGACAAGTTGTACAGTGGTAGTGCAGGCCGAGCGGCGCCGACGACGTTTGGAGCGTCGACGTACACACACAAGCCCGAGCTAGGGCATCCTCGTGAGCAAGCGAGATGGGACGCGGTCGTACAGAGACTGCCACGCTCGGGAGGAAGCAAGTGCGAGATGACCCGGGGCACAAGGAACTGGCGAAACCGGTTCATGCGCGTGGCGGCGTCTAGCCAAGACGAGGAATGATGCAGGAGCGCACGTGCGTTGCCCTACCCTGCCGGAAACGACAAAGACCATGGGCAAAGCCGACGGCGACGTCGATCGCAAAGCGTGACGCGATCGCGTCGATAGCCCACGGGACGCAGGTTGCTTGCCGCTGCACGCCGTGACTCGTCTTGCCATGCGTTCCGTCGCCCCACGTGCACACCTCGCCGTTGGCTATTGCACGCTTGTACCATGGATCGAAAGCGCCATGGACGTACTCAGCAGCGCGACGGAGAAGCGGTCGCCCGCGTGGATCTGCGCAATGCGTCGGGACGAGGCAGCGTACTCAAACTCTTGGGCGCACTGGGGCGTGTCGAGGTATGGGATCGTGAGGTTGAGGCCGAGCTGCCCAAACGCGTTCGAGCCAAACGCGTAGAGGAAGGTCCGAACCCCGAGCATGCACACCTACCACACTCTCGTGGAGGTCTTCAGCACCGAATGACGTACGACGAGCGAGTGGTCGCTGCCGGCCGCCGCTTTCTCAGCGCGCATGCAGCGGAAGTACGCGACTTCGACGGGCGACGGAACATCGCGGTCGTCGCCACCGAGACCCAAGCACCCGTGCTGGCTGCGGCCCCAGCTATATACGGTCGTGCCTACGCTTCTGTCAGGCGCACGTAAGCATCAAGCGTACGAACCGCAGAGCGCCAGCACATGACTCGTCCCAGCCGCGACTGTGCGTACGCGCGGAAGTCCTTCGACCCGTCGCGGCGTCGGCTCGAGAGCCGTACTCCCTAGTTCATGTCCATCGATGACATAGCTGTTTTGCGAAAAGGGCAGCGCTACCGTGGCCAAGTTGTCCGTGGGAGTTGCGGCCCCACGAGTAGAGGTCGCCTTGCGACGTGATGGCGAGCGTAAAGTGGTGGCCCGCGCACACTCGGACGACGGGTGTTGGCAACGCCACTGGCTGCGGGACCTACGGTAGCAGTCCTGTACGTCATGCTGTGGCGCGGTTGTACCGTCATTGACGCGTCACAGCCGAGCCCGAGCTGCCCATGACAGCCATCTCCCCATGCATACACCACACCGCCGCCGTCGTCGAGTGGCACCGCAACCTCTATCGTCCTTGACACTTGCGCGCTTGGTATCGCACCTACCGCCGTCGTCGTCGCGGCCGAGAGTGAGTGGTCGGACCCGCCGCGGGGCTGCATACATTGAATAAATGGCGCAGCCCGAGATGTCTTGTTCGTACCAGCGATGGCAAAGCACGCGCGGGTGCCGGCGGCGACGCTCTGCATGGGTGGCAGCCCATGCACGGGTCGGGGCACCCAGTTGGCCGCCGTGACATAGTCGCCGACGCGGCCGCACTGGTACACTTGTCCTGCGTCTAATTAGTGCAGGCATGCGACGCCGGTACGTTGTGTACTGGCTGTACCGTCGAGGAATAGGGTCAAGTGGCGGCCCGCGGCGACTTGCGCGATCGACGCGTGGCGCAGCGCCGAGACGCGCACGGGCAGATTCGCAGTCTGCGTATTGTCGCGACCAAGGCTGCCCTCGACGCCGTAGCCCCTACCGTACCGTACGTGACGCCCAACGACTCGGTGCGGGCAGCGTGTCTACCAGGCAAACACGTCCGTCTCAAGCAGCGGCTCGGCCGCGCGCCGAAGGGTTGCTGCCACGCGGAGCTCGTAGCCGAGGCGACTGAGGCCATGCGGCGCGGACGGCGCTGGGTACCTCTCGTCGCCCATGGCAAAGATCGCAGTCGTTTCAACCCCATCAATTCGATCCGTGGTGTGAAAATAGCTCACTTGAGGGACGACAGGATGGCGTTCTCGGTCGTCGCCAAGCGCTTCCTCAATGTGTGGAACTTCCTCGTGCTCGCACTGGGTGTTGCTGTCCTCATTGTCACGCTCTACGCGCTCACGTGCCAAAGCGACACGCGCGCGGTGCCGTCGCTCGGCTACGTCGCGTCCGCAGTCTGCGCCGGCCTCCTCGTTCTCCTTGCGGGCCTCGGGCTCTACGGCCTGCGCCAGCACCGCCACTGCGTCACGACCGGACAGCGCAACGTTGCCCTCGGCAGTGTGCGTTCTCGCATTTCTTGTTCGAGCGGCGGACTCACTGCATGCGGTGCATAGTATGTGCTCTTGGGCTTTGGCGCCGGCGTCGTCTTGACGCTGGCCGGTATCATCGGCCTCACGCTCAACAGCGCCATCATTGACGCACGCGCCAACAACTTTAGCGATGTACGCGTCGCCTACCTCGAAGAAGCCATGATCGCGAACCTGCATGCGTACGCGTCGGTGACGCCGACCGGGTGGCAAGAGATGCAAAACGCGTGGTTCTGCTGCGGCTACTACAACGTCTCGACGATCCAAGTGTACGCTGTCGTCTCCACATCATAACGAATGGATCATTTTGGGACAGGCACATTGGCCTCGATGACGCGGCCCACGCGCGGAGCCTCAACCAGGTCGCGGGTATCTACTGCGGCACGACCAACTGCACAGCTGGCGCGTCGCCGTGTCCGCAGCGCAACCAAGTGTGGTGCCGGGACGTCTTTCTGCAAAATGCAGCGACCAACAATGTCTACATTGGCTGGACGTCCCTCGCTGCCGGCGTGGCCCAGGTACCTTTTGCGATACATCGACATTGTGGGTCCGAAACCGCTTCCTATAGCTCTTTGGGTTTGTCCTTGGCGTGCACATCCTCCTCTGCGATGTCCGAATGCTCCAGCAACGATCGTCGCGCATGCTTGCGGCGTTGATGAAGGCGTAGCACCCTTGCATTTATATAAACATATATAGTTCTTGTCGACCGTGCGGTTAGGGTTGTGTGATTACGGTGCATTACATCCAACACTCGGCGTCGTACGTGAACGTGGCGACGCGTGTCGCAGCAATCATTTGATAGGCTCCTACGATGGCATGCACAAGTTGTCAGGCGTCCGGTAGACAACGATACGAGAGACGCACCGCACGAGAGCGCGCCGAACGCGACACCGTCGGGCATGTCGACCTTGAGTGGCACAGCATCTTGCTTTTGGAGCGGCGCGCCGTTCGCTGCGTCGGGCGAGCCCCAGTTGTATACCTCGCCCGCCGTGGTGAGCACGCCGGTCGTGTACGAGCCGCAGCTCACGTGCGTGGCAGCAACGTTGGGGATGGGAATGTGCATCGGCGCCATCTGCATCTCGCCGAGACCGATGGCCGCGTCGCCCAGCTGGCCGGCGAGCGCGTCCCCCCAGCCAAAGACGCGGCCGTCGGGCGTCACAATGACCGTGTGGTAGGCGCCACAGCCAATCGCAATCGCTCGCAGGTCGGGCACGAGCGTTGGAACGAGCGCGTCATCGAGCGAGCCGAGTCCGAGCGCGCCCGAGCCACCAAACCCCCACGTATAGACCTACGTGACATTAATGAGGTCCTCGAAGCATGTCTCATTAATCGTACGTTGCCGTCGACGTCGATGGCAGCCGAGTGACACTCGCCTGCTTCGGCCGACAGAATCTTCACGTCCAAGGCGCAGCGCTGCGGCAAATGCCCGTCCTCTTCCGAGCCGACGCCGAGGCGACCGCTGTAGCCCGCACCAAACGCGTAGAGGTCCCCGTCACGGGCCACGGCAAGCGTGTGCTCTCGGCCACAGCCCACCTTGGCGATCGGCGGGAGGTCCACGAGCTGCGGCAGGAGCGCTTTGCCCGACTCGCCCGTGCCGAGTCGCCCGGCCTCGCCCCACCCAAAGCCATAGAGCTGTCCGTCGTCGGTGACGACCATCGAGTGCTCGCGGCCGCAGGACGCATGACGCACCACCTTGTCTTCAAAGAAGGCGACGGGCTTGGGCTGCCCGACGGGCTCTTCGTCGCCATGTCCGAGCCGGCCGCACTCGCCGTACCCAAAGGTGAAGAGGCTTCCGTGCGTCGTGATGAGCGCCGCGTGCCGGTAGCCACACGAGACGAAGCGGATGCTGTGGACCATGGGCGGCGGGAACCGGAGCATCGTGAGGTCGACGACGCGCGGGCCAAACGTCGGGAGCGGCTCGGAATGCGGCGCGTCATGGTTTTGCTGCATGTGACGCTGCTCGACGTCGAGGCTGAGGCCCATGACGTTGCCTTGAAGAAACGCCGACCCGTTCATGGCCCACATCGCCGACGCAACGTCCGTGCGCGGGATCACCATAGCTTTCTCAAAGAGGCTCTTGGGCAGGAACATGGAGTTGAGATTGAGAAAGTGCCGATCAATCTTCTTGAACCAAAACTGCGGCGAGACGAGGCGACTGACGTCCGTCGACGTGGGCAGTGTCTGCATGAGCAGCTGCAGCATCGCACTCGACTTTTGGACGTGGGCCATTTGCTCAGGGCTCACATCGCGCGGTGTGAGACTGCGAAAGACGTTCGAGAGCTTGAGGATAAGGACTAGGAAGAGCATGTGGCCGGACGCATTCATGAGCAAGTGCGACGTGTTTGCGGGTCTACGCACGACATATATATCGCACCATGCATCAAGACGACCATATCTACCGAAACAAGACCCGCAGCCACTTCCACGCGTGCACGTACAAACTCAGAAGCGTCTTCCAGTGCTGCTGCCCGGCGTCTTCGTACAAGAAGATCTCCAAGAAGAGGCAGCTCAGAAAGTACCCAATCGGCAAGAGCGACACGGACGGGAGCATGTCAATCTGCCGACGCACGTCCGTCATGATGGCGCGCACCTGCCGCGCGTCGCGGTTCCTACGCGATTGTATCAGCAACCGATCCATCAAGAGAACGCTGGCTACCGCGCGGCCGCGATCGCCGAGCGGAGGTTGGCGTGGATGCTGCGTTCGAGGCAGTACTCTTCAACGTGATCGCTAATGCCTTCCATGGCGCCAGCGACCCGCTCGTCGACACTGCGGAAGAGGTCGAGGTAATACTCGCCCTTGCTCTTGATAGCGCCCTTCTGGAGCGTGCTGCCTTGCGGACGGAACGCCGTCGTCGGCCGCGTTTCGCTGATCGACGTCTTGAAGACGGACTCGAGCTGCACGAGCTGGTGCGAGAACGACGAGAGGTCGGCCCGCTCCATGTTGGCCCAGTCCGTCGACACTTTGCACTTCTCAAAGCCAATGATGTCGTCGGCTTGAAGCTCCGAGAAGTGCAAAGCGTTGCTGTGGGTGAGGAGGGCGTCGAGCACGCGGAGACTCACGTTGAGGCGCAAGTTGCGGAGGAGCGCCATGAAGAGCGGGGCTGGGTTCCGCTTCAGCGTCGCATGGTACGTCGTCGCGTCCAAAGCGCTCTTGGGGACGAAATAGGCAGCTAGAGACACAGCGTAAGCGCCACATAGCATGCAAACATGGAATACAGGCGGAGAAGGGACCGAGCGAGACCCAGATGGGCAAGTCGACGCCCCAAAACTGACTCGCGACCGGGTCGTGCTCGGTGAGCCCGCGCATGATGGCGTTGACAAGCTCGACGGCGACCGCGCTACGGCTCATCTCCGGGTTTGTCAGCAGCTTGAAGCGCAAGAGGTGCTACATCGCTTCAAGTGAGTTGGGAGAGGCTTGCATTGGCGCGCACCTTGGCGACACGGGCAACGATTTCCGTCAAGACAAGCAGCTGGACACCGGCTTGCGTCGACTACACCACACATATCTATGTTAAAGTGGTGTCGACCATCGGTTCGTACCCCGGTGCACCCGAGAATCGCTGGCAAGAAGGTCATGTTGATGCCGCTTTCCTTCATGAGCGTGCGCAGATGGTTGGTGTCAGCCACATAAATGAACGACCCCGACGATGACGCAGGCTCGTCCTCGTCGTTGCTCGACGACGACGACGGCGCGTGATTCAGCACGGGGGCGTCCTTGGTCGTGCCGTCGCCAAGCGTGATGAGGCGTGTCGCAAACTGGTGAATGTGCGCGGCAAGAAGCTCTTTGATGCGCACTTCGACGCGCTCGACCTACGAGATGCTCGACACCATGTGTCGCAAGTGCGCGCGTACCGAGCTCGAGGCCACATCGCGCTCTTGGAGAAGACTCAGAAAACGTCGCGCTTCCGCGTCCAAGCTCAAGACGAATGCTTCTTTGAGATGCAACGGAAGCCGGCTCGTCTCGGCGTTGAACGTAAACACAATGTCGCCGTACATCTTGGTCGCGCCAAACTGCGTCGCGCGCGCGTTGACGTCGGTCGACATGATTTCCCGCGCAAAATACATCACATCGAGGTACGGCAGCGTCTCAAACTTGCTCTTGATGCCTTTGAGACTCAGATAGTGCACGAGGCCCTTCTTGCTCGCGTCCAGCGTCTCCTTCATCGTCACGAGCTCGTCTTGCGTCAGCACCTTTGTGTAAAATTGAAACATTGATATTTCAAAGCATGACATACCTGGATCGGCGCCGCGGCGTCCAGCGGCACGAGGCAGCCCGCGTACTGATACGGGCGAATGTCGGTGCGAAACACGTTGGCGTACGGCGACGAGATGCGCATGAGGTACACATCGTCCGAGACCGCGCTCCTAGCCACAATTTCAATGTCAATTAATTGGCTCAAAATCAACAAGACAATATTGTACCGGTGAATACACGAAAAGAGGGGGAGCTCACGGTACGGAAGCGCTTGCAGCACCTGCGTCGGCCGCGTAAACCGCAAATTGTTGAGCATGTTGTGAATGTGCTGGTTGCCCAAGCGCACGGGGTTCGTGTCGCCGAGCGGCTGCGCGCAGACAAGCACGCGCATGTCGCGAATCTAGTCGACATCATTATTATCCTCAATATATATATAATATGGGACAAACCTCAAAGCTGGCCGTGAGAGGAAACTTGATTTGGGCGACTTCGCGCAGCTTTTCATCGCCGAGACTTGCAGCCGTGTTGGCGATCGTTCGAAAGACATCGTAAAGCTCCTTGAAGGAGCTAAAGACGCGCATGTCCTGCTTGAGCGACTGGTAGCACTTCCAATGGTCACGTGCAACGAGCAGCACGAGCGGAGTCGAAGTGTAGATACGCAGCTTCGGCTCGACTTGGCCCGTCGACTCGTCGTCAAACCACCTAGGACAATGGCAAAGGTGTAAGCTGTAGTCATACCACAGGCCTTGTACGGGTTGATGCCCGGATTTCGCTGGTAGACAAAAGCCGATGGGTCGGCCGCATGATGGATCGCGTCGGCCAGCATGAGTGCATACTGGTTGAACTGGAGCCATAGCTACGCCGGAAAATGGGCCAAACACGAACGAAGACGACAACGTACCCCGTACATGCGCTTCATGCGGCGCAGCTGCAGCGTAAAGTCGTCGCTGGCCTGGGATCTACACATATATATATGATGCGTGTGTACTTGCGCAAACCGTAGAGTACCGCAGACAGAACTGCCACTCCTTGTTCCAGTCGCGCGGCTTGATGTGGAGCACAAGCGCACGCCGCTATGCGTCTGCATGAGCGATCGATCGACAGGCGCGTACGCACGGCGTCGACGTTGGTTTCTTCCAGCGCGTGCTTGAAGGCAGCGGTCCACTCGCGCCGCCCGGCCGCGTTTTCGTCGGCAATCTCTTGCATCGTATTGCGAAACTCGTGCGCTTCGGCCTGCGTGTGAAAGCCGAGCGAGCTCACGTCGCCGGCCCAATTGACTGTGAAGCTAAAGAACGCGCCCGACTTGACGATCTCGTGGCCAATCTCCGTCTATTCGCACCAAGCCGCTACATGGAGACCAATGCAGCAGCGGCGCAACGTACCTCGACGAGATCCATGCGCTTGCCGTTGGCGCCGCTACGCAAGAACCATGAGGATTATCGCCATCGCGCAGGCTGTACGTCTGCGTCTTGTCCCAGATGAGCCAGCCGTCGCTGAGGAGCGAGAGCTGGCGCTGCCGCCACGGGCGCATGAGGCCATGGTTCTTCTTGTACGCGAGGAGCGTCGCGATTATGGCCATGGCTCTTGGTCTTTGCGCTTGAGATGACCTCGCGGCAAAACCTCTAGGATATCATATCGACACCGTCGCGTCCCTCTATATATCGATAGTCTAATCGCACGCCATTTGAAGGGACCCGGACGCCACATCTTGAAAGAGCAAGAGGCCGCCCAAGTGTTACGTCGCCCACGGCAACGCAAGACGTCGCCCACGGCAATGCAAGACGTCAGGTAGTACTAGGCAATGGCGCTGCCATGCGTAGGCCGCACGGAACGCGGCGATCGGAACGAAAAGTTGCGTGCGTTTAGATGCAGGAGCGCAGACTGGATCTTTGATCGCAAGCGGCCACGTAAGTAATGGGCGGCGACGTGCACCCACGTCGGGCAGCGATGGGCGACCGTCCTGGCTTCATGCACGGACGTCACTGGTCTCCTTTGTTCATATTCGTTTGTATCTGGCGACGGTTCAGATACACTCTGAAGCTATCTCAATCTTGGATGAGTTTGCAGTTTGGCAAAAGGGCGGGGTAGGGGTGATTAAATTATTGGTTGAAAACTACGAGACTATAGACACGAGGAGAAGAAACGACTACAGGTAGAGGCCCGGTTCCGAGCTCCCGCTTTCGCGGAACGACCCCGTCGAGCACGACGTGTCTCGAAAGTCTGAGGCCGAAAAGTGATCGTCAAACGACCCGACGTCCATCGAGAAGGACTGCGAGAAGCTCATGAGCGAGTAGTGCGACTCGTAGCTCATGCGGTCGTCAAACGCGGCAGTTGGGCTCACGGTCGCTGTGAGCTTGGGGGTCGCCGCCGCTGCCATTGGCGGGTACGCGCTGCGTGGCGACACGAACGAAGGCACGTCCTCGAGCGGCGACGACCGTGCGACAGGAAAGCCAAGGCTCGACCGATCCGACGTCCGCGGCGAGTACGACCGCGACGAGCGCTGGGACGCATTCGAGTCGCGCGACGTCTCGACAATGTAGCACGACGACCGGCGCGTGTCTTCGTCCTTCTCGGACGACATGCGCGGAATGTCGTCGCCTTCAAAGACAAAGAAGGAAAACTTGGGGTCCATTGGCGGCGACTGGCCTTGGTCGCTCGGCGGATGCTGGTTCAGCGTGTCGTTCTCGGGTGCTTTCGACGATGAAAACGAGGACGAGTCGGCGTCCGTCTCGGACGACGACCGCGGCGACTTGGACGTGCGGTCGTTCATCTTGGAGGATTCGGTCGAGGCCGACGAGGGGAACGCGGCTTGGATCTGGCGAAAGAGCTCGAGGTTGTTCTCGGCGGCGGCGATCGAGCTCAGGGGGTCCACGAACGACATGTAGCTCTGCGTGCGGGACCGGTTGGAGGATTCCGAGACCACGTGCTCCGAGAGCGACGAGAGCGGGCCGGCCTGGTCGTACGACGGCAGCGCGTCCTTCTTGGTGCTTTCGCGCTTCTCGGCTGCGTGAAAGTTGGGATTGTCTTCGTTCGAGAGCAGCGAGACTGCCGACGACCCGCGCTTGCGGCCACGCGCCGAGAGCATCGCGATCGAGCTCAGCGCTTTGACGTCGGCCGTGTCGGGCAGGTCGCGGATGAGCTCGTTCACGTCGCGCGCGCTCTCAAAGTGGATGCTCGAGTGCTGCAGGCCGTAGTCGGAGCTCATGCTCAGCGTCGGCTTGTCCCGGAACGTCCGCGCGGTCGGCGAGAGCACGGCGCCTTTCGACGACATGCAATTGCCCATGCTGTGCCAAATTTCAACTGAGCCGCTGCGTAATTATATACTGAGAAAAGAAAGGCCAGCACTTTGTACTTGGCGTTTGTATGCATCGAGGCAGCATGTGATTTAAATGCTGTGGCTATCAGCGCCATGTGAGTTACGACGGCCAGTAAACCAAGCGACCAGGTGGCGCGTCGTCGCAGCTTCTCTTGCTCAACGTGTCGCCGCCGAATCATATCCACCTTCTTCTTCGTCGTCGTCTTGGTGTAGCTCTTGGTAGAGCCTATCGCACGCGGCTAGCACTATACAAGCTGTGCTGTGTGGTTCTATAAGTTCTTGGCGCCTTCGCAAGAACGCTGACAGACGACGACCGACCAGGCTTGTCGGAATTTTAGTGTCCTATGATATGGTGGTGCGATGCACAAACTGACGACGACGGACGATGCTGCTGCTGTCGTCAGCACCCAGTTCCTTGTGGAGGTCCGAGAGCCGACTGGAATGCTGGAGGATTGAGAACTTGCATTGGATACCAACTTGATCCAGCCATGCCAAACTTGATAAACTGCGCGATTTGGCTGCTTGATGCTGATAAACGAAACAGGGTGATGGCGTAGAAGATGCGCGGGTGTGGGTTGGACGCAAAAAACGTGCACGGGCTGGGCTTTGACGTGGTGCGTTAAATCCCTGGCGCGCAGGAGCCTGGAGTTGCACACGTTGTCATTGCCTGCACCGAATTCTTGCACCGTTGGACGTGCACCAAGTTGCAGCGAGCACGTGCGATCCCCACCCAGCACCGCCCAGTAGCATCAATTGTGCATACTACAGTATCAAGAGATTCGGGTCGGTGGCGAGGTATCGGGGCCTCGGGTAGGACCGGCCATTGCCACTGGCCACGGGAACGCGTTCGCAGAGTGCGAGATTTGGAGTTCTGAACCTTCCTGAGAATCAAACCCCATCGTGATCAGGAACAAGCCGTGTCCCGTCTGAGCGCCAGAGGTGTCTTGGGCGCAGATGGCGAACTGAGCGCAGCCAGGGTCATCAAATGCACAAAAAAATAATGCTCGCGGCAACGCCAGAGGGCGATGCTGGACGGCAGCAGATCGAGCTCGCCTCGTACTAAGCAATGACAGTCAAGGACGTGTGCGCGTGCTGCTGTAGAAGGTGCCACGTCATTATATTCCAACGTCTATTTAGTGTGCAGTTGGCAGTTACATTTACGGTCCACACCACTGGAAGAAGGGCATTTTGCCGCAATCTTGCGCCGACCAGCCCACGAGCGACATGGATGTGGGCGCATAGTAGCACCCCGTGTTGTCGCCGCAGCCGGGCTTGCGCTGAGCCTTGTGTGTGGGCTCGGGCGTCGGCACGGGCGCTGTCTCTTCCTCCTGCGTCCTCGTCGCCGCGTAGACTGGCGCGACAAAGCTGTTGTGGCCAAGGCTGTCGAGCGCGTGGCGCGCCGGCTGCGAGAATGCAAACCGGTCAAACCGGTCCCAGTTGATGCTCCATGTCATGACGCCGCGGAACGTCGGGTATGTATTCTTGGGCTTGATCGTGTCGCAGCCAACGCCGTGCGCAAGACACGTCAACGCTCGCGTGACCGTCGTCGGCGTCACGAAGCCCCGGCCGGCCGCCTGCGGACCCGAAGGGACACCGAATGCAACTTGGTCGGGACGAAGGCCGTTGAACTTCCAGCCCTGGCCATAGTTGACACGGAAGCCGTCCATGAGCATGAGCGAGCCGCCGACGAGGCAGTCGACGGTGCCTTCGTTGATCATGCGGCCGTCCGTGTAGACAAAGCCGCCGTTGTTGTAGTACTGGACGTGAATGATGCTGAGCTCGTTGCGGAGACCGTCTATGATCGGAAGGTACGCACCCCAGATGCTACCATATGCACCGTAGCCGCCCTGCACGTACGGGTGCTCGGGCGCCATCGAGAGGTAAAACGAGTCGCCGACGCGACGGCGGAGCTCCTTGACGCCGATAATGAGGTTGTTGATGATCGGGAGACCTTGCGAGATACCCGACTCCAGGTCCAGATCGATGCCGTCAAAGCCATACTTGCGCAAGAGTCCGTATACCGAAGTGACAAAGTTGTGGCGCTCCATGTCGTTGCTTAGCGAGACCGACCCGTCTTGGCCGCCGAGCGAGAGCACGACCTTCTTGCCTCGCGCTTGGAGCGCTGCAATGTCGTCAATGAACGCCGCTTCCGAGCCCGCGCCTTTATCGAGCTCGAATCCGACGTTGCCGTTGCCTTGGTTGGTGCCAAACGCGACGATGACCACGTCCCAGTCCTGGCTCACCATGCGCAGCGGGTAGGTCGGGCCGGACGGGTTCTGGAAGTCGTGCCAGTAGCCGACGAGGGCGTGGCCTCGCAGCGGCGCGGCGCTGGCCGCGGCGAGCAGCATTGAAGCGAGAAGCGCAAGCAGCATGCTTGAGGCAAAAGGCAAAGTGAGCTCGCAACCGCCGGAAAATCGCAAAACCAAAGATCCCGCAGAAACCATCTGGTGGCGGGCCAAGCGTTTTGGGTGTTTTTAGTCGCGATGCCATCTCACACTGGAGCGAAATGGAACGAGGCCGCCACGCACGCCATGTTCGCGCCTGTCTGGAGCAACCGCACACAACTAGACAAGGACCGACAGCGATGGATGCTCCGTTCTCTCTTCTTCGTCCCACGCGGCCCCAGAAAGCTTCGAAAAGAAGCTTGCGGAAAGAGGTGCGTAAAAAAACAGAGTCGATTCAACACAAGGACACGCCACTGACAACGGTTGAGCGACTAGGCGTCGCCGTCCGTCGAGCTCGACTCCTCCCAGATAATCGGGTCGTCAATCACCACGTCCGTCACGTCGTCATCAAAGATCGGGTCGTCAATGATAATGTCGTCATGCTCTGTCGACGCACCCACCGCGGTCGGACCGCACCACTTGAAAATCGCGTTCGTGCCGCACTGCTCGGCTGTCCAGCCCACAAAGCACGCGTCGGTCGTCGCATAGTAGCAGTTGGTGCACGAACCACACCCGCTGCTCGGTGGGCTCGTCGGCTTGGTGGTCGGAGCCGTCGTTGGCTTGCTCGTCGGCTTGGTGGTCGGAGCCGTCGATGGCTTACTCGTCGGCTTGGCGGTCGGCTTGGCGGTCGGTGTCGGGCGGCTCGTAGGACCAGTGGTAGGCTTGGCCGTGGGCTTGTCAGTCGGCTTGGACGTGGGCTTGTCAGACGGCTTGGGCGTGGGCTTGTCAGACGGCTTGGGCGTGGGCTTGTCTGATGGAGCGTCCGTGGGCGTCGCCGACGTTGGCTTGGGCGAGGCTGACGTTGGTTGCGGTGAGGCCGACGTCGGGCGCGGACCCGGGTTGTTGCCGCCGAGACTGTCGATCGCCGCGCGCGCCGGCTTGGAGAACGCGTAGCCGTCCGCCTTGTCCCAGTTGATGCTCCACGTCATGATGCCGCG